>NW_019154176.1:590234-879780 GCF_002288905.1 Enhydra lutris kenyoni
TGACCTGAGCCGAAGGCAGAGGCTTTAACCCACTGAGCCACCCAGGCGCCCCCTACTTGACTAGTTTTAAACAGGAACAAATGCTGAATCTTCGTACTGGGTGTAAGAACTCTTTATATACTCCGGACACAAGCCCCTCATCAGATGTACAGTCTGCACAGATTCCCCCGCTTAGGCTGTGGCTTGTCTTTTCATTCCCCGTATGTCTTCTGGAGGGCACACATTTTCACTTTGATGAAGTCCAGTTCACGAACGTTCTGTTGCACGGACCATGCTTTTGGTGACACGCCTGAGGAATCTTCGCCTGAGCCACAGTCCCCAAGATTTCTTCCACCATTTTATCGTTTTCGGTTTTACATTTAGTTGCCACATCTATTCAGAGTTGCTTTTGTGTAAGACATGAAGCAGGGCCCAAGTTGTTGGTCTTGTTGTTCTTCTTGCAAGTGTCTCGAAGCCCGGCGATTTCTGTTTCTCCCAGAGTTAACAGTTGGCTCCCGGCTCCCCTGCCTGGACCTCTCCCACCGGGCCCGCGCAGGTTACAGGAGAGAAACCCATAGAAGCCTGCCCAAACAGGATGTTGCCCAACCCTCTCACGGCGGAAATCCAACCTCTGGGGCCCTTATCGGCACTTCCATCTGCAGTTCTGACAAAGCCCGACCACAGGGCCTGCCACTCCACCCTTGCCCTGTCCAGTGGCTCAGGGCTTACCCAGGAGCGTTGATGTCCAAACAGAGCAAGGTGTCCACAGGGCCAACAGACCCCTGGGCCTTTTTGGAGGGGGCAGTTCCTGTCTCCTAGGCCTTCCCCTCCTAGATAGAGTCAACCTCTCCATGACCCAGCTTCCCTCCTCTCCAAAATCTCAGGCTACGTTGTGCCTTCCTGTGACCCCAGCCACACCTGTTCCCACCAGCTTGGAGAGGGCAGAAAGCAAACATTCCTAGTGGCCCTGCCCAAGCATGTCCTTGATTGGGGTGGGCCTGGGGGCTCCCTCGCTCTGGGGGAGGGAAGCCCAGGAGTGGTCTGTCCTCCCAGCCCCTTGCCTCACCAGTACCTCTCCCAACGGGTGGTCCTGGTTAAGGGCAACAAACCAAACCTAGGGAGACGTGGGGAGGTGATGGCAGCAGGCAGAACTGCAGAGGCCATGGGGGATACAGTCCCCACCTTTGGTGAAAGACTAGCTCACAGTGGGGCGAAATCCAGTCGTTTTTATACATAAAACCTCTCTGTATATATGAAGGCTACTTTGTTGGTCTGACCACCTGTTCTTCCCATGAGCACAGGAATCAAGTCAGGTCCTCTCCCTCCTCTGCTCAGAACCCTCTATGGCTCCCACCTTACTCAGGGTAAAATCCAAAATCCTCTTGAAGCCCACAGGGCCCTACATGATGTGCCCTGTTGCCCCCCTGTCACCTCCCACCATCTGCCTCCCACCCTTCCTCCAGCCACACAGGCCTCCTTGCTGTCCCCCAAACACATCAGGGATGCTCCTACCTGGGGGTTTTGCATGGGCTGTTCCCTCAGCCTGGAATACCCTTTCCCAGATATTTTTACTGCTTCTGTCTCAAGTCTTTGCTAATACCTGCTATTTAAAGTCTCAGCTCCCTTCCTCCCTTTTTTTCTGCTCGAACTTTCCTCATAGCACACATCGCCTTCTGATATCACTGCCATTCACGTATTTGCCTGGGCTGTGAACCCCATAAGGGCAGGGGTTCTTCTGCCTTGTTCATTGCTGTATCCCCAGCACCAGGCCAACGCCAGGAACACAGTAGGTGATCAGTAAACTTGTGTGGAATGAGTCCTCTCCTTCTCTTCCACCTTTGCCCACTTAAGGCTAATGGGGCTGCACCCACCCCCGGCACCAAGAGCGATCACATGACCCAGGCCTGGCCAATGAGCACCTTCCATCCTTTCTGGCCACAGTGATTGGTTTCTGAATGACATGTGACCCCAGTCTGTCCAATGAGAGGCTGCCATTGGATTTTTGCAAGCGCTTTTGGAAAGGTGTCTTTCTCATTTTTTTTTTTTTTTCGGAATTTTTTGGCTGCCAAAAGATAAACCAGGGGTTGCTGAGGCCATTTTAATCCCACTAGAAGTCACTGCATGAGCGTAAAGCTCTCCAGGGGCAAGCTTAGTTAAGAGGGGGAGATTACTTTGTTTGAAAGCCTGGATTCAGCTATTCCTGCAGCCAACATTCCTTAGATATTTCTTAAGCTAGTTTGGGTTTGGGTTTTCACTGGTGACTGAAATAGTCCTGAGCAATTCATCCATCCTTCCTTCCTTTTCTCTTTTTCCATCCCTTTCCCTTCCTCTCCCTCCCAGTCTCTCTCCTATTCCTCCCTCCCTCCCTGTCTTCTTCCCTGATCCCCTCCCTCTTTTTCCTTCTGTCTCTGATTTAATCCTTATCCCCATCCTGGCCTGAACCCACCTCCAAAACACAGCTGGGTCAAAACTAACGCTTCACCTTTTCTCCAACCAGCCCTCCTGCACCACTCCTGTCCTTTGCCTCCCCAAGCTACCCCTCTGCCATCCTGTGTGTGTGGGACTCTGCCAATGGGGCTGTGAATCCTGGCTGTCCCGCCAGAAGACTGTGTGCCCTTGATAAGTGACTTCACCTCTGTGAAATGGGCATAACAGCCTGACCACTGTTCCCAGGTCTGCCTTCTCTCTAACCTCTTCTGACTGCCTGGTCACAGGGGCCTCACCTAACTGCCCTGCTCCAGCTCACTGGTCCTTCACTTTGCTCAGAATCCCCTGAGTCTGTCCTGTGACCTGAAGAGAGTCCCAGTGCATCCTGGCCTCTAGGGTCACCAGTCAGCGGCCAAGACTCTAAGGGACTATAGATATCATGCCCATTTTACAGATGAGGAAACTGAGCTCCAGGACACCCAGCCAAGGTACAAACAAGGCCATGTTTCAGAGAGAAAAAAGCATGATAGGCTGGAGAATTTCCAGGAAAGGGGGTGATTCCTGGGGAAGCAGCATAGTCAGGGAGGGCTCCCTGGAGGAGATGACTATTTAGGACCAGGGCTTCCCAGACAGCCCCATCAGGAGTAAAGTCAGCCATGCTGAGGGAACTGCAAGGGCAAAGGGCCTGAGGTGGGAACCAGTGTGGTATGTTTAGGCTCCAGCTCGGGGATCAAGAGGAAAGCAGGCTCTAATATTCATATTGCTAAAACGCCTGGCAGAGGGCATGGGGAGGAACGGGGTGGCTAGTAGGGCTGGGTGAGCTCCCTCTGATAGCTGTTACCTCAGTACCCACCAGGGTTTTCTCCAGGAGGGCAACCATTTTTGATCCTGTTCACTCTTCATGCCTCGTTCACTGTGCCTTTGCCCTCATTTAATAGAGGAGAAAACTGAGGCTCCAAACAGGCCGCCCAGGGCTGGAGCCATCAACTCCAGCCTCTCCAGGAATTGTAGCTCCCCATGTAGGACAGAATCTCAGGAGCCCTTCAGGCTCACAGGGGTCACTGGGGGCCCTTAAGACCAGCCCTCAGCCTTCTCCTCTAGGAAGTCTTCCCAGTTTTTTCCGGCCCTGGGCCTTCCCCTTCTCTGAATTCAGCTCTTGTCTATGTCAGGCCCAGCAAGTGTGTTCTCTGAGGGCAGACTGCTGGTTTTGGGTTTTCCCAACTCTGCCCAGCTCACCACATACCTCCATACACAGAAATGGAGAAGATCCAAAGTTGGGGTTGGAGACAGCAGTGGTGGGAGGATGGGGGGCTGGCAGCTTCTGGGAGGGGAAATATTTTGGTTCTCAGAAGGCTCGAGAATTGCCTGATTCCCAACCGATTAGGGGTAATTAACCCTTGGAAAGGCAGTAATTAAGTCTGTGCCTCTGAAACCAAAATTAGAAGCTCCAGGAGGCTCCGCCCCCTCCCCCAAGAGCAAGGCAGCCCCCAAAGCTGAAGCCAGCGGGGACTGGAGGACTGGAGATGGAGTCTGTTCCCCTCATGGGGCTGAGACCCATCGCTTCCCTTGTGGCTCCCAAGTCAGGGACCCGGAGAACAGCATGCTTGGAACCTGAGCTTTCCCCCTGCGCAGTCCTTTTCGGGGTTGTCAGGCAACATGGGGCCGGGGGGACTTTGCTCTTGGAGGGCACAAAGGTAGGGGGATTGGGCTCGCCTGGAATCTGGGGTGTGGGGCTGGGGACAGCCCTTGAGACTTTACTCTCTGGCTGAGGGAAGCTGAGACCTAGACTCCAGCCTCAAAAGGGGTTGAGGATGCCAGGGACATAGGCTGGCCACAGGGAGGTTGGGAGGGGAGTCCTGGGGGCTCAGAAAGGACAGTGGAGGCCCTCTAGTGGGGGTACTCACCTCAGCGGAGAGGCATGGACCCCAGGAGCCAGGCTGGCTCTGTGGTTCCTGGCTCTCCCATTGAGGCAGCCAGGGGATGAGGTGGGGGCTTTGTCAGAAGAGCCGCCCCCCAGCCCCAGTGTCCACAAAGTGCCTGGCATGGGGCAGCTGAGACTTGCAGGTCCATGCTTTGCCTCTATCCCAACAGTCTAGCTCCTGGCATCCCCAAGGAGACGTTTGAGGCCCACTCTGATACCCCCAAGCCCTAAGCCACTCCCCACACCCCATTTCCTCTGCAGTGCCCCCTTGGTGATGCAATTGGAATGAATATTGTCAGAGGCTAAGGCCCAGGAGAGTGAGGTGTGGCACGTGGACTGGCACCTGGTCCTGGACTGGCATTGTAGATGGGGCGGGAGTGGCAGGAGGGTATCTGTGTGGGGCTGGATGATGGTGGACTGCTTGCGGCTCAGAGTGACGTTTATTCCGTGCTCGGTAGTGCATGGTCAGATTTGTCTCCAAAAGGGGCCTTGACATCCTACCCCACCTCTCCCTCATCTCTCAGCTCTGGCCACCCTGTCATCCTTTCTTGTCCAGCACTCCAAACTCCTTTCTGCCCCAGGGTCTTTGCACTTACCATGTCCTCCACTGGACAGCCTTGCCCCTTTGTTGGCATGGCAGGGACCAGATCCCTCTCAGGGCTCAGTGCAAACATTGTGACCCCAGAGAATCTTCCCACTCACTTTATCCAGAGCAGGCTCCCCCTCCACAACCACTAGTTACACCCCTCTGTTTACCTCCTCCTTTAAAACACTTGAACAGCAGTGATCTCATAGGTTATTGTCCCCTTCCTCTTCTGTTTCCCGTCCCTCACTGGTAAGCTCCAGAAGGGCAGGGAGCTTTCTGTTCCTTCTGTTTCCCTGAATCCCCGTACACAGTAGTAGGTGCTCAATAAATGTTTATTGCTGGTGGTAGGGGGTTGAATGGGAGACAAGGTTAAGTGTGGGAACAGCCCCTGGGAAAAGCGGGACGTAGAGGAGAATTTCATAGGGTGGGGGCTGTTTCCAGTATCTCTCGGCTGCCGTGGGTACCCTGCGAGTGGAGTGGAGAAACCTAAGAGGCCACCCACTTTCCCAGAGTCGCACGCACCTCCCGCTGGTGGCCCACAGGTGGCGCTCGCTCCTCGCGCTGCAGCGGCGGGAAGCAGAGGTGGGAAAATCCCAGCGTCTGGGGGTGGGGGATGCCTCCCGATTTAGCCCACTCGCCTGTCCTCCTTCTGGCGTCGAGCTCTGACCCCGAATTTGGACGCGAAACCCTGGGACGCTGCTCCGAGGGCCCAACTCCTGGGGCCTGAGAGGCGCGGGGATGATGTGCTGAGAGATGGGGGCGGGGAGCTGAAGGCTCGCCCCGCGCATGCTCCTGTCCCCCTGCAAAACTAATTAAGCAGCCCCATGTGGGAGAAGGGGGGGCGGATGGAACGCTTACTCTGCGTCCGTCCCGCCTTAATCCTTTCAGGCCAGAGGTGGGCAGAGTGCTTGGTCCTCAGTAGGCCCTTGAAGCACACTTGTGGAATAGTGAGTGGGCGGACCTCCATTTTGCAGATAGGGAAACTGAGGCTCGGCGAGGCTACATGGCTCGCCCAGGTTCCCAGAGCTGGGAAATGGTGAGGCAGGGGTTGGAGTCCCAGGTATGTCCAACTCCAGGGTCAGCTGGTTTAAAAAACATTGAAAAATAGATTTCTTAGTTACCCAAAGTGATAAGGGAATCCCTTTGGAAAGCAAAAGTCTTCCCTGACCCTCCTCACCTCAGCCCGCAGGTGATGGTGAGGCCGGGGAGGGTCCCCTTCCAGCCTGCTTTCTCTGTCTACACACACTGCAAGGGGCACCCAGATTTCTAGCTGGGTCACTGGACACACACTTCCCCTCTCTGGGCCTCAGTTTCCTCATCTGTAAAACGTGCGTAGTTGTCATCGAACCTCTGCCCCCCTTGGGCTGCTGTGAGGACTGAATGAGTTATTCTCATGGAAAAGCCCTTGGAGCAGAACCTGGCTTCCAGGCTGCCTCCAGACGGGCAGGTCCCCTCTGGGTGGTCTCCACATCATGGTGGGAGACATACCAGGCTGGAATGTTACCGCTTTTCCTCTAGTGCTGGCCCACAGTGCCTCTCTCTGGTCTGAGGCTGCCTGTGGATCCCACTGCGTATTTGCCTTTGGCTCATGTGCGTGCACGCGGCTCTTTCCACGTGGGGGTCGGGGATGTGCCAAGGTGTAGGATCCACTGGGCTCCCACGGCCCAGGGCTTCTCAACCTCAGTACCTGGCATTGCAGGCCAGATCATTTTTTGCTTGGGGGCGGGGAGCTGTTCAGTGTACTGCAGGGATTTTCGCCAGGAGCCGGTAGCATTGCCCCTCCTCAACTGTGACAACTAGAAATGTCTGCAGAACTTGTCACACGTCCGATGGGGGCAAAGCGCCACTCTGTGTACCTGCTGGTGCGTGTGTGCTTCTCTGCGCTGTCTTGGTTTGGCTCCCCACCGAAGTGTAGCCTGGCACAAAGATCGGGGTTGGGGGAGGGCATATGGTTTATTTGGGAGATAAAATAGGTATTTGAGCATTTGCCACCAAGTACATATGGTGAAACGTAACTCCCAATGCGGTGTTATTAGGAGGTGGTACCTTGGGGAGGTGATTAGGTTGTAAGCGTGGTGTTCCCATGAGTAGAATTAGTGCCCTTATAAAAGAGACCCCACAGAGCTCCTTTGCCCTCTTTCTGTCCTGGGAGGTCACAGCGAGAAGGCAGCTGCATGAGTGCAGCAGAGGGCTCTCACCACAACGCCGCCATGATCTTGAACTTCCCAGCCTCCAGAACTGGGAGAAGCATATGTGTGTTGCTCATGGGCCACCAGTCTCTGTCCATTGCAACAGCAGCCCAAGCTGACTACAACAGGAGACCCTGGCAGGGAACTTGGGGAAGGGGAGAACCAAGGGGGCTCAGGGCCCCTGGGAGACCGTGTGGGCCATGCACCTGCCGAGAGAAGGAGCAGAGGCCTTTTCCCACCAAGTCCCTTCTGTCGTGAGCTGCTCCCGGGACCGCTCATTCCTGCGCTTCTGGCTCCCGGCCATGTGCCCATGTGCGGGGCAGTGGTCAGAGCCCAGATGCGGTTGGGGCTTGGCAACATCTGTGCGGGTTGGGGGGGTTCCTCCCCCATTCCTGGGGCTGGCTGCTCCTGGGGGGTCTCTGGGCTGTGCCAGCCCACCCCGACTTCCGCAGCCGGCTGTGTGTATATTTGGTGTGCCAGTGTGTGTTTATCTGCCATGCATGTGTTTGCGTCTGTATTTATCTGGCGCGAGTGTGCACGTCTTTGTTTTCCCTTCTGCTCCGTCTCCGCAAACGTGGGGGAAACTTCTGTTTTTAATCAGGGGCCAGAACTATCTCGTCGCCATACTAGCAATGGCGTTCTTAATCAGGCCGTTTGGAAATGATTTTTCGTGTGTTCCCTGAGATTGGGCCTGGGGTGCCCTGCCCTGGGTACCCACCCAGAGGTAGCAGCAGCAAGGAGGTGCCCTGCCCCCGTCCTCATGTGCCCGAGAAGGGGAACTAAGGCACCTGGCTGCAGGAGGCCAGGGAAAGGAAGTTTTATGTGCAAAGCATTTTACACGCATAAACGCTGGATGAGTCTCCTCCCTGTCACCTTTAAGAAAAGGAACTCTCGGGGCACCTGGGTGGCTCAGTGGATTAATGCCTCTGCCTTCGGCTCAGGTCATGGTCCCAGGGTCCTGGGATCGAGCCCCACATCGGGGCTCTCTGCTCAGCAGGGAGCCTGCTTCCGTTCTTCTCTCTCTGCCTGCCTCTCTGCCTACTTGTGATCTCTGTCTGTCAAATAAATAAATAAAATCTTAAAAAAAAAAAAAAGAAAAAAAGAAAAGGAACTCTCATCCCATTTATGGAAACTGAGGCTCAGTGTTGGGACCCAGAGCTCATGGGTCTCCAAGGCTCGTCTCTTTGTTCTTTCAAATGGCAACCACTTTTTTTTTTTTAAATATTTTTTTATTTACTTATTTATTTGAGAGAGAGAGAGAGCAAGTGAGCACAAGCCAGGGAGGGGAGTAGGGAGAAGCAGAGGGAGAGGGAGAGGGAGAGAGAAGCTGAAGCAGATACCATGCTGAGGGCAGAGCCCCATACAGGCTCCATCTCACGACCCTGAGGTCCTGACCTGAGCCGAAACCAAGAGTTGGATGCTCCACCGACTGGGCCACCCAAGCGTCCCTCAAGGGGCAACCTCTTTAGAAGCTACCCAGAACTGCTTGGTCCTTGCTTGTGTCTCTGTGCCCCCTTCTAGTCGCTAGGAGCCTTTCTCCACACGCTAGCCTGGGCCAGTCTGAATAATCCATCGTCCTTGGCAGGGCGCCAGCTTTCTCATATTTTCCGTTCTCCGATGCTCCAGGCCCAGGGGCATGGCTGGCTCTGTGAACACAGATATTAATTAGCATTAATTAATAACCCCTGAGGGGTGAGGGAGCTGCCTGTAGATCCCCAGGCTCTGAAGGACCCGGAGGCTGACGTGGGTCCTTGGTATGTGGCAGCTGGAGCCGGAGGTGGGCCTTGAGATGGGCGAGGGCCACTGCCACTGGCTGTTGGGGTCCATCATGCTCCAAGAGCGGGGCCTGTCGATGGCACCAGCAGACACCCTTAATCTCTCGGGCCCAAACCCCAGAGGCAGAGACTCGGGCCCGTGGCTGCAGAACAGCAGCTGGGCTGGAGGAGACCCTCACACCGTGTGCCCAGAGATGGAGCCTGCAGTTCCCCGAAAGGCCACAGGTTCAGCTCAGATCCCCACCTGGCACGCACCGTGTGTGTGTGTTTCATGGCAGGCCCACGCTGCCACCTTGCAAGTCCTAACCAGTAGCCACAGCTGTGACAGTAGGCCACTGCGGCCAGCTCTGCTACTTATCAGCCAAGTGGCCTGGAAATAGGGATTCCATGTACCTAGGCATCAGTCTCCCCATCTGTAAGATGGGGCTAATGCATTGTGGACTTCGTAAGATTCTTGCAAAAATTGAATAAAATAATGCCCCTAAAATGATTAGGGCAGTGCTGAACACATTATAAGCTGAAACAGGGAGAGAAGACACTGCCATGATTGCGCTAAAGCATGGAGGAGTGGGGTTGGGGCGGGAGGGGGTGCCTCCCCATTCAGGCCAAGTCTGATCACAGAAAAGGAATCAGACCACACTTAGGATTAGTCCCAGGGCAGTGTTGCCGGGGTGTGTGTGAGGGGTGCCTGAGCTGTGTCTCCTCGAAAAATATGTGCAGGTCCTAAACCCCAGTCCCTGGGAATGTGACCTTATTTGGAACTAGGGTCTTTGTAGCTATACTTAGTTAAGTTGAAGTTAGGTCATCCTGGGTTAGGGTGGGCCCTGGATCCAGTACGACTGATGTCCTTATTGGAAGAGGGGACAGAAACCTAGAGAAGGCCATGCGAAGATAGAGGCAGTGATCGAAGAGAGGCAGTCACACACCAAAGAATGCCACCGGCTGTGGGAGGCAACTGGAGGCGGGGAGGGACCCTCCCTCTGAGCCTCTAGGAGAAGCCAGCCCTGCCCACGCATGACAGTGGACTTCTGGCCTCCAGAATATGGGAGAATCCGTTCCTTTTGTTTTCAGTTACCAGTTTATGGTACTTTGTTTTTGTCAGCCCTAAAAACCCAAGACAGGCATCTGTCTTCTTTTTTTCTGAAATCATGTGGTGTCCCACAGCACCGTAGCTGATTTCCTCATCCTTTGTCAATGGACACATGGGCTGTTTCTCGCTTTGCATGGTCGCAAACCAGCCTGCCAAAAACACCCTAGCTCCCACCTCCACGCTCAAGAGCGCTTGTTCCCAGAAGGGGAACTGCTGGTGGAGGGAGGGAACACTGCCCATTTTCATGCACACTGCCAAGGGCCAGGAAGTGGCCAGGAAGTGCCAGGAAGTTTACCTCCACTCTGAAAGAGAGCACCCCAAGAGTTTGTTTCAAATGTGGGTCAGAGCTGCCCAGTGAGGCTGCAGTCTGGATGAAATGGTGCTTCTGTTCTAAAGAGAGCTGCGGAAGTGTTCGTGACCCATCCTTTGGGTGCTGTGTGGGGAAGGAACTCTCCTGGACTTCCTTGAACCTTGCGGGGGTAGGGGGCAGAGATCCTGGATGCAGAGGAGTCTGGTGAGAGGTGAGTCCAGAGAGCATGGGTAGGGGAGAGAGGAAGTGGGAAGGGAAGGGAGGGCAGTCAGTGAGGGTGTTTTCACAAGTGAGTGTCCACTGCTAGCAAGTGGGGCTCAGTCCTGCTAGGGCCGCTGAGACACCAGGTTGAACACACCCCTCAGAGCTTTCCCACCAGGGGGTGGGGGGAGCGGGGGGGGGTATTTATCCAGCACTTCCCATTGGTCACTGGGCAAGGGCTGCTCCAGCAGCAGGGGTTGCTTTCCAGAACTTTCTGCCGGCCCTGGGAATGGTCCGGCTGCTGGGCTGGCAGTTGGATGAAGGGGGTCAGCAGACCCAGGAGTGCCACCAGGATACAGGTGGGTGCTGGCATTCTGGGAAATCAGTGATAGATGATAAACAGGACAAATAAATCACAGGGCATGTTTGCCGAGGGGGAATCCGTTGAAGAGAAAGAGTCAATTAGAGCAGGGCAAAGGTAAGGTGACAGTGTTGTAGGTGAAGGTCCCTAACACCAAGCTGCGCACAAAGCAGGAGACTAATAAGTAAACATCCGTCAGTGCTTCTCTCTAGTCCACAAAGAGATGGCAGAAGGGAGGGAGAGGGGGAGAAGAGAGAGAGAGAGGCTGGCCAATGTGGAACAGGCACCTGGGCAGGGTGGGAAGGGAGGGAAGGAGGGAGGGAGAGGAGGCTGGTAATGATGCTGAAAAGTAATCGGCCCTTCTCTCTGGGAGGCAGTGAAACTCTAATTAGAATGAAAATGTGGTTTAATGAGGATGAAAAGGGTAATTGTGCTGGGCAGCTCAGTCCCCAGGTCCCCATGGTGCCACTTTCCCAGGGGGCCTTTCTGGGTCTTGGAGGGGCTGGGGAAGGGACTCTGAGATGATGAGGGGCATTGGTGGGGCCTGTTTCTCCCCTGAGAGTCCGTCCAGATGGCATGAGGTAAAGATGGCTTGCTGGGCCCCACCTGCGCCAGGGCTGGCTCCAGGTGCCCACGGGGGCCCTGCCTTTCCATCCCACACCTGATGCTCAATAACAATACAGCAGTGATGCTGAAGCACTGATGTTGTTTATTGAGCACCTACTATGTGCCAGTCCCTTTACAGAGGCTAACTCACATTATCATTAAAATTATCCCCATTTTGCAGATGATAAAACCGAGGCACAAAGAAACCATACAGAAGAGTATATTAAAAAGACGGTGACAAAAGTAGCCCCAAGTAGCCAGGGGTTTTCTTTCCTTAGCCAAGTAAGTGCTGGGGGGACCAGGGCTTGCCAGCCTTTGAGGCCAGGGACCCCACATCATACAGTTTCCCCGACCATGCTTGATGTGCCACCCATTCCTCTCCATCTGCTGCTTCCCCTCTACTAGAGGAGGTGGGCGTGGCTGGGTGGGCCATTGGGGTGACTGGATTTGCAACACCTCGGACCCTGGAGGAGAGAGAAGCTGTCAGTCATTGTAGTGGGCTGCAGAACTGGGACCGAAACCCTCCTGACTCCTAGGCCTCAACTTCCTTGCCACGGAAAGCTGAGGTGTCGTTCAAATGAAGATTTGGATAAGACTAAGGTTTATAAAACTTCAGAGTCGGGGCGCCTGGGTGGCTCAGTGGTTGGGCTTCTGCCCTCGGCTCAGGGCGTGATCTCAGGGTCCTGGGATCGAGCCACACATTGGGCTCTCTGCTCAGCAGGGAGCCTCTTTCCCCCACTCCCCGCACCCAACCCCTTGCCTCTCTGCCTACTTATGATCTCTGTCTGTCAAATAAATAAAATCTTAAAAAAAAAAAAAAAAAAACAAATTTTGGGCACCTGGGTGGCTCAGTGGGTTATAGCCTCTACCTTTGGCTCAGGTCATGATCCCAGGGTCCTGGGATTGAGTCCCGAGTCGGGCTCTCTGCTCAGCAGGGAGCCTGCTTCTCTGTCTCTCTCTGCCTGCCTCTCTGCCTACTTGTGATCTCCGTCTGTCAAATAAATAAATAAAATCTTTTTTTTTTAAAGATTTTATTTTATTTTATTTGAGAGAGAGACAGTGAGAGAGAGCATGAGCGAGGAGAAGGTCAGAGAGAGAAGCAGACTCCCCGCGTAGCCGGGAGCCCGATGCGGGACTCGATCCCGGGACTCCAGGATCATGACCTGAGCTGAAGGCAGTCGTCCAACCAACTGAGCCACCCAGGCGTCCCTAAATAAATAAAATCTTAAAAAAAAAAAAATTTGGGATCTCCACTTTCACTTCTGGAAATACCAAAAATACGCAGTCTGCAACAAAGACACGTCAGAACACAAACATTCATTGAGGCCAGGTGGGCAATAAGGCAGACTTGTCTGGCCCTTCAGAGTGATCCTAGATCAAGGAAGATTAGATTCTTGGCCATATATAGGGCAGATAAAGTGTTAAGAACCTTAATATACAAAGAGCACTTATGAACCAATAAGAAAAAGACAAATATCCCACGTGTGAAATTGGCACAGAGTGTAAATAGAAGGCTCACAAAGGATTGATAGAAAGTCACCAAACTTCTTGCAAGGATGCGCAGTCCGACCATTTATCACCTAAAGATCCAATTTTAGGAACACCTGGGTGGCTCAGTCAGTTAAGTGTCTGCCTTCAGCTCAGGTCATGATCCCAGGGTCCTAGGATTGAGTCCCACATCAGGCTCCCTACTTCTCCCTCTCCCCACACATCTGTTCATGCTCTCTCTCACTATCTTTCTCAAATAAATAAATAAAATCTTTAAAAAAAAAGACTCGTTTTTACTTACCAAGCTTAACAGCATGTGTGAAATTTTGGGGATACACACCTGTGAGCTCTCATGGGAGTGTAAACTGATACAACCTTCATAGAGGCCGGTTCCAGATCTTTGTATTAAACATTTAACTGTGTGAACTCTCTGACCCAACAACTCCATCTCTGGGAATATGCAAAGATCTATAAAGCGTAATGCAGGGTGGTTAAGAGCCCCATAATCGTATGGCTGGGGTTCCTGGCTCCACCATCTGTAAGCTATGTACATGAATTAATGTCACGGAATCTCCATTTCCTCACCTGCACATTGGGCATATCACGAGGACTCCATGAGATAATGTGTGTGAAATGCTCATTTAGCACCTCTCCAAGCACATAGTAGGGGCTTTCTACTATCACAATAGACAAAAACCCTTATAGAAAGCTGGGAAACAGTGCAAGTATCCTTGCCCAGAGGGTCAGCTAAATACAGAGCAGAACACGAAAGTGAGCCAACATAGATTCAATGACACTGAGTGACCTGCGATATATGGACAGAAAAAAAGAATCTCAGAACAAAATAATGGCCATATATTTAATATATGACGAATCTTTAATATATGAAATGATACTTAAGGTTTGCATAAGACATCTTTAAATGTAGGTGCTATGTTTCAGATACACATGAAAATATCGGTTGTTCAAACATTTTAAGAATTTATATTTACTCCGTATAAAGCCTACACAGAGGCTTTCAAATAGCAAGTAACTTTGTTGAATTTCTTCCAAACGGATATTCAGGGACCCAGCTAAGTTCAATTTTTAGATATAACGTAATTAACATGGGACTTGAAAAAAAGAACAAAAAACAAAAAGAACACAAGTTTCAAACATCACATATAGCCGCGTACTTTCAAAAGCATTTTGACCATGAATCAGGGCATTAATTTTTCTCATTGTAATGTAGTCTTCCTTAGGTTCAGAACTGAAGCAAAGAGTTCATGAAGTAATATTTATCCTGTCTCTATGCACTGAGTTCTGACATTTTCTATTCTCTTCTGTTCCATTTTGAAAGGCAGGTTGTTCTCATAAGCACAATATTTTTTTTCTTCAAGGCTTTGGTGGATGTCGTTGGACTGCTGGGTAGTGACAAGGAAAAGGGGTTGGGAGCATGGGAAAAGTGTTGTTTGACTTCACACCTGTTAGTGGGTTTTGATGTGTATGTGTGAACTTACGTGCACATGTGTGCATGTGTGTGCCCACACATGTGCGTGCATTTCACACACTCATAAGTGTGCTCACGTGTGCATACAGATAGGCACATGTGTGCCTGTGGGTTGGGATGAGGGCTGGGATGAGGGAGAGGCAAGTGGGGTAGTCACCTCTGGAGCAAAACCTCAGGGGGTGTCCAAAAACTCAGTCATCAAGATAAATATTTTAATGCAGTGTTTTAAAAGATCAAAATAATGGAAAAATCCATGGGCACAAAATGCCAAATTTTTAAATACAGCCAGTATCTGGCCCTGGCTTCAAAAACCAGCCTCACTCACTTCAGCCTAATCCCAATCCTCTGTACACACATGAGTTTGTACGTGTGCTTGCACGCACATGTGCACGTGTAAATGAGTATCTGTGGATGTGAATACATGTGTGTTCGCATGTATCTATGCATTTGTGGGTGTGGCATGTGTATTGCAGCTGCGTGATGGCAAGCACGTGTGCATATAGAGGAATTTGTAGGGCCTGTGTGTGCACGCGCACGCCTGAATGCCCAGAGAAACATCCAGAAAGATGTCCTTCAAGCTAACTATACTTTCTTCGAAGAGGTGAAAATTCAGGGGTTTCTCTCTCTTTGTACTGGCCTTGATTTCCCCCCTTGGTATGTGTCATCTTACAACCAGAGTGAAAACAAGAAAGCCAACTTCACTATGGAGGGAAGGTCTTGGGCAGGGGAGTTTCCCTCAGGGAAGCTGCTGAGAAGGAAGGAATTGGGAGAGATCCCCAGATTTACTCACCATCAATAATTGCTGACATTCACTGAGCATTTCACTGTGGGCCGGGAACTGTCATCTCTTTGTTCTTCACTCACAGCTGGGTCTATGGAAAGCGCACAGTGCTGAACACATGTTTGTTGAATGAAAAAGTAAATGAGCCCACCCCCCTCCCCTTGGAGGCAGGACTGCTCTCCCTCTGTCTGGAATGCCCTTCCTGATGGTTCTCACATGGCCAGCTCCTTCTTGCCATTTATTTATTTATTTATTTTTTAAAATTTTATTCATCTGTTTGAGAGAGAGAGCATAGGCAGGGGGAGTGGAAGAGGGAGAGGGACAAGCAGAATCCCCACCAAGCAGGGAGTGACACAGGGCTTGATTCCAGGACCCTGAGATCATGACCTGAGCTGATGGCAGATGCTCAAATGACTGAACCACCCAGACACCCCTCCTTCTTGTCATTTAGACTCCAGTTAATGTCACCTCCTCCAAGAAGCCCTCTCTACTAATCTGTTTACATCACCGCATCAGCTCATTTAAATTATCTAAGTAACACATTTCTCATCATAGCAGATTTCTTATCTCCCCGCTGAGACAGACCTCACCCCTTCTTGTTTACCACTGTGTCCCCAACCTTCACACTCCTGGCATATAGTAGGTACTCAGTAAACATTTGCTGAATAAATGAATGAGACACCCCCATCCTGTTACAAATGAGGAAATTGAAGCTCAGAGGTTCAAAGTCACCTGCCCAAGGTCACTGTGTTTTTCAGGTGGCAAGACCAGGATTTAAACCCTTGTCCTTCTGAGGCCAGAGCCTGGGCCATCAACCAGGACACTGCCCTCTCCTCCAGTTGGCGTCAGACCATGTGCCCGATGCTCCAGTGTGTCCTCTGGGTCTCCGGAGGCTGCTTACAAGTGGACAGTTTGCCAGGAGAGGCCCTGGGGATGATGGAAACAATAGTTTCTGTTTATTGAGCACCTACTCTGTGCCATGAGAGGGGCTCAGAGAGGCTGTGCCACGTGCTAGAGTCCCACAGCTGATGCACGAAACACGGCCTATATTATGGGTCGAATTGTGCCTCAAGAAAGATATGTCCAAGTCCTAATCCTTGGAACATGTGAATTTGGTCTTACTTGGAACTAGGGTCTTTGCAGAAGTAATGAAGATAGGAACAATATAAGAACATCTTGGATTATAAAGCTAAGCCTAAGTCCACTGACGAGTGTTCTCATCAGAGACAGAGGAGAAGAGAGAAGGGAAGAAGGCCGTATGAAGACGAGGCAGAGACTGGGGTGATGGGGCCAGAAGCCAGGGAGCACCAGAGCTCCCAGGAGCTGGAAGAGGCCTGGGAGGATCCTTCCCTGCAGGCTTCTAGGGGATGCAGCCCCGAGGACACCTTTCAGACTGCTGGCCTCCAGAACTGTGGCATCATCTGTCATCGCTGCCCCAGGACAGGAACGCAGTCTGTTCGTCCACAGTTTAGCATCACTATTGTCCAACGTAGAGAAAAGTGGAAAGGACTGTCCAGCGAGCAACCACGTGTACGCCCACCACCTTGAGTCTGCAGGTGACGCTTGCCTTGATTTGCCATTATCTGCCCTTCCATCTATCTCCCCACCTACCTCATTACAATTTTTGCGAAATAAGAATTAATTTGTTTTTAGAGCGGATTGAGGTTCACAGCAAACTTGTGGGGAAGCTACAGAGATTTCCCATACACCCTCTGTCCCCACCAAGCCACAGCCTCCCCCCCTCCCCCATATCACCAGCCCCACCAGAGGGTGCATTGCTAACGACTGATGGGCCCACCCTGATGTGTCGTAGCCACTCCAAGTCCACAGCGAATGGATGTTATCCTTCTCTCTCCACATTGTACATTCTGTGGGTTTGGACCAATAAAGAATGCCGTGTATCCACCATTATAATCTCATTTGGGGTATTTTTCACTGCCCTAAATATCCTTCCTGCTCCACCTGTTCATCCCTCCCAGCCCCCACACCACTGATCTTACGGTCTCCATAGTTTTGCCTTTTCCAAAATGTCATCTGGTGGGAATCATACAGTACCCAGAGCCTTTTCAGATTGAGTTCTTTCACTTAGCGGTGCACATTTAAGGTTCCTCCCGGTCTTTTCACGGTTTGATGGTCCCTTCCTTTTTAGCGATAAATAATCCTCCCCGGTCTGGATGGACCACAGTTGGTTTATCCCGTCACCTCGTTTTTTAGTGCATTTCAAGGTAAGTCCCTGCCTCCTCTCCACTTATTTTAACACAACAGCCAAAGGGATTTTTTTTTAACAGAGCATGCTCCTGCCCTGTTCAAAACTTTCCAGAGGACCCCGTCTCACTAGAGAGAAACCTGAAGGCCTCACTGTGTCCTCTGTGCCCCTCCATCCTTCTCACCTGTCCCCTGCCATCCTCCTGGCCTATGCCAGCCCATATGGTCACCACTGGCTACAGTGTAACTTTTGAGTGTTTAAAAATGACCAAATTCAGATATGCTCCAAATGAAAACATCCCAGATTTCAAAGACTCAGTACAGAGAAAAGGATGTAAAATATCTCATCAATCATTTTTTATATTGAAGTGCATGTCGAATGGGGAATATTTTGGCCATAGTGGGTTACATGAAATATAGGATTACAATTAATTGCATCTACTTATTTTCTACTTTTTAAAGTGTGGATACCGGGAAATTTTAAATGACCTGTGTGCCCTCATTTGTGACTTCTTCGTATTTTTGTTGTTCCGAGCTAGTCTAGGATGTCCACTCCAGGAGGGTACGGGGATTAAAGGCTCCCTAGATATTTGGTGAATGAATGAATGAATGAATGAACTAACGAATCCAAGCCTGAATGGCCCCAAAGAGGTGGTTCTAAGGCAAAGATTTATTCGCCCCTGACAACGAGGGAAGACCTCTGCTGCTGTGTTTTAGGAGTTTCAATGTGGGGAAGGGGGGCACCGGCAGGTTCATCTCAAGGCAGACCCCTGAGCGGCTGGCTCGCTGGCCTGTGGCCCCCCCTCCAGCCTCCGGGGACTAGGGCCAGTCTCCGTGGCTGAGAAAGAGGGGGCTTCGGGGAGGGGCACTAGCACCAGGCGAGGGGCTGCGGAGCAGGCTCCGCCCGGCCCGGGTCTCCTCCCGGGGGCTGGGCTGGCGGGAAGGGGCCGGGCTGCCCGGCAGGCGGGACGGAGCCGGGGTGTCTGCTATCGACCGCACCGGCCGCTGCAGGAAAGCTTTTAAACCCGCCGGCGCGTCCTGGCGTGGGGGCGGGGGTGGTAGTGGAGGTCTGGGCTTCCCCTCCCCTACCTGGGGACGGCGAGGGGCTTCCTTTGTTGCCTCCACGTCCCGCCCAGTCGCCAGCGAGGCCTGTAGGCTCTGCCTCGGAGCTCAGATCGGAATCCCACTGCTCACGCCACTGCCTTCAGACCGGGGGCGGCACCACCTGCCCCGAACTTTACTGAGACACCATTTCCATCCAGCAGGTTCTGCTGCCTGCGTGCCCGACACGTGCGCGGGTCCTGGGCCCGCAGCCCACCAGCGTCTGGAACTTTTCCATCCAGAAGGTCTCAGAAGGATCCCAGCCCTCTCACCCCACCCCCACCCCAAGCATTATTCCGATTTCTATCTCTGTGGGTTAGTTTAGCCTTCTGGAGAATTTCATGCCAACAGAAGCCCAGAGGGCGGTCTCTGGGTGCTGCTTCTCAGCCATGAGCATCCTGAGGTTTCCTAGTCTCCAGGATCTGCTGCGGAGTACTCCGTGTTGTGAATGGACCTCCGCCTGCTCATCTGTGCTCCTGTTGGTAGACATTTGGGGTGTTTCCAGCTTTTTGGCAAGAAGGAACAAAGCTGCTATGAACATTTGCCAACAGATCTTTGCGCAGACATATGTTTTCCTTCCTCTTGGGTAAATACCCAGGAAGGGAATTGCTGGGCTGGAGTGTGTGACTTTATAAAACAGAAAACACCTGGCAAGACGTTTCACGCTCGCCAGCTGCGGATGAGAGTTCCGGTTCCTCCATGGCTTGCTAACACTTGGTATTGTCAGCCTCGGATTTTGGCCAGGCTGATGGCTTGTAGCCTGGACCATTGCTGTGACCTCTGCCTCCAATTCCTGCTTCTGCCCTGGATCCCCCAAGTTGCTACTCTTGCCCCACCCCCAAACTAGGTACATGGTTTATCTTTATTATTTCCCTTTTCATTATAGAAAATTTTCACACACATACGAAAATAGAAGATGAGAAGAGCCTGGATGGCCCGGTCACCTGACTTCTCTGATAATCCACATTTTGCTCATCTTATTTTATCTCTCATCTCCCAACCTTTTTTTTTTTTTTTAATGGACTATTTTAAAGCAAATCCCAGGTACTGTATTACGTCTATGAATATCACATGAAACTTCTCAAAATTAAATCAAATGACATCATGGCCTGCCTTGAAATAGTCCAGAGGCTTTTTATGGCTTAGAAAAATTTCAGCCTTCAGGTTTTACTCCTCCCCTGCCGTCAGGTGATGCTCCACTCACATTGTGCTTCTTGTCCTGACTGCACTCCAGGCTCGTTCTTGCCTGGGGGCCCTTGCAAGCACGTGCTAGTCCCTCTGCCCGAAATGCTGTTCCCCCCGGATATCTGCACGTGGTTCCTGTGGCAGGCTGCATTTGAGATGGTCTCCCAGGGTCCCTGTCCCTCAAGTGAGGGCTGGACCCCTCACTTCTAACCAAGAGGATGCAGCAAAAGGGACGGTAAGTCATTTCCAAGAAGAGGTTATAAGACTGTGACTCCTATCCTGGCGGGCTCTCCCTCTTGCTAGCATTCTCTCTCATCCTCTCGCTGGCTCGCTCTGATGAAGCCAGTAGCCATGATGTAAGCCATCCTATGGAGAGGTCCATGTCACAAAGAAAGGAGAGTGGCCTTCAGCCAACAGCCAATGAGAACCGAATTCTGCCAATAGCCCTGTGTGTGCGCTTGTAAACAGAGCCTCCGTGGTGGAGCCTTGAGATGACCGTACCCCCCGTGGAGTCCTGGACTGCTGTCTCAGTGAGAGACCCAGTCTGGCTAAGCTATGCTGAAGTTCTTGAGCCACAGACGCCGGAAGATCACCCTTGTTGTTTCAAGCCACTAGATTTGAGGGTACTCTGTTATACAGCAGTAGATAACTAATACAACTCCCTCACCCCCTTCAGGTTTTTGCTGCAAAGTCACTTTCTTCACATTTGAGCCTTCCCTGGCCACCCCGTTTACATTGCCACCCCAAGCCAGCACTGCCCATTCCTCTTCCCTGCTTGATTTTCCTTCTGTCTTGACCTTATCACCTTTGATTTTATTTTATTTTAATTTACTTAATTTATTTTAATTCACTGCCTGCCTTTCCTCCTGCTGGAACATCAACTCTCAGAGGACAGGGGACTCTGTTTTGTTCATTACTGTATCCCCAGCAAAACACTGCTAGGCACATAGTAGACCCCACTGAGTTTAAAGATCCAACCATCACACTTCAAACAATCACACACATCCCACGGTCCTGGGGACTGAGTCCTGCATCAGGCTCCCTGCTTGTTGGGAAACCTTTATCTCCCTCTCCCCCTGCCACACTCATGCTCTCTCTTTGTCCCTCAAATAAATAATAAAACCTTCAAAAAACCCACAAAAAACAAAAAAACTTGAAAGCTGCTCTTTTGTTTGTTTGTCTCTTTGTTTTTTAAGAAAGAGAGAACACATGTATGTGTGAGCAAGGCACACCCCTGGGGGCGGGTAGAGGGAGAGAGCAAATCCCAAGCAGGCTCCATGCCCAGTGTGGAGCCCGACGCAGGGCTCAGTCCCACAATCCTGAGATCATGACCTGAGCCCAAATCAAGAGTTGGGCGTCCAACCCACTGAACCACCCAGGTGCCCCTGAAAGCCAGTCTTGAAGAGATATTTTGTTTTTATGTGTGTGTGTTTAAAGATTTTATTTATTTACTTGACGGAGACTGAGAGAACACAAGCAGGGGGAGCCGCAGAGGGAGAGAGAGAAGCAGGCTCCCCGCTGAGCAGGGAGCCCAAAAGGAGCCCAATGCGGGGCTTGATCCCACAACCCTAGGATCATGACCTGAGCCAAAGGCAGATGCTTAACCAACTGAGCCACCCAGGTGCCCCTTGAAGAGATATTTGTACACTCATGTTCACAGCAGCATTATTTTTTAAAGTTTATTCATACTTTTAGTAATTGTTACACCCAACGTGGGGCTCAAACTCACGACCCTGAGATCAGGAGTTTCATGCTTCTCTGACTGAGCCAGCCAGCCGCCCCCATAGCAGCATTGTTCACAATAGCAAAAATGTGGCAGCAACCCCAGGGCCTGTCAGCAGAAGAATGGATAAACAAAATGTGGTGCGTTCATACAAGGGACTAGGATTCGGCCTTAAAAAGGAAGGGAATTCTGACCCAGGCTGCAGCATAGATGAACCCTGAGGACATTATTATGCTGAGTGAAATAAGCCAGACAACAAATACTTGTGATTCCAGTTCTAGGAGGAACTTAGAGTAGGAAAAATTGTGGAGACAGAAGGTAGGATGATGGGTGTCGGAGGCTGGTGGGAGGGGGAATAGAGAGTTAGTGCTTCACGGGGACGGAGTTTAAGATTTACAAGATGGAAAGAGCTCTGGAGGTGGACGGTGGTGACGATTGCATGGCACTGTGCCTTCGCCAGAGACACTGGACCCTTAAAAAATGGTGACGATGGCGGGGCACCTGGGTGGCTCAGTCATGTAAGCGTCCAACTCTTGATCCCAGCTCAGGTCTTGATCTTGGGGTCATGAGTTCAGAGCCCATGTTGGGCTCCACCCTGAGCGTAGGGCCTACTTAAAAAAAAGGGTGTGTCCCCCTTCCTAGAGCCAAACTGTGTGCAGACCATTCCTTCTTGCTACTCTCCTCCCTCAGTCAGATCTGCATTCCTTTCACATCTCCCCAGCTTTTGGGGAACTTTTCAGGGATGGGAAATCCTCTTCCTGCCCAAATATGGAACCAGAAAGCACTCATGGACTTGGAGAGCTGGGGAATCTGGCTTGGGCCCCGTCCGCTGGGGCTCCTTCATTCCTTCTGCAGCTGCCTGGACACCCATGTCAGGAGGGGTCGTCTGCACTGGGGACACCATCCTGCATGAATCACACTTTGGATGGGTCAGTGACAGCTGTCCTCCCCATCCCTCGTTCCTGGGTTTGAGTTCCATGGATTTGAGTCACTACAGTGCTCGGCAGGCCCTGCTCATCCCTTCTGTCTTTTGCAGGTGCATGGAAGACCCACGTTCACAAGGGTCTGTGGGCCCACACGACACCGAGAAGCGCCCACCCTGGCTAGGGGCTGGGTGTTTTTCCATTTGCTCGTATGGACTGAATGGTGTCCCTGAAAAATTCCCATGTGGAAGCCCCTCACCCCCAGTGTGACTGTACATGGAGAGGGGGACTTTAAGGAGGTCATTAAGGTTACATGAGTTCAGAAGGGTGGCACCCCGAGTCCAGAGAACTGGTGTCCTTATAAGAAGACAAGACCAGAGATCTCGTGCTCTCTGTGCACACGCACAGAGGCATGGCCCTGTGAGGACACAGCGAGGACACAGCTACGTGTCAACCAGGAAGAAAGCCCTCACCGACACCTTGACCGTGGACTTCCCACCTCCAGAGCCGTGAGCTGTAAATCTGATATTTGTATAAGGATCTGTTGTTTGCAAGCCAGTGAGTCTGTTCTGTTGTGACAGCCTGACCTGAAACAGGACAGTGACCTGGCTGCTGGTGGCCCTGGGGTCATCTCGCCTCACCCTTTACTAGTTTCCCTGGACGTGGACCCACACCTTGGCTAGGCCTTCCTCGGAGGTCCCCTTTGCATGTGCCACCTGTCGCCCATCTCTGGTCTCAACCAGTGGATGAAAATTGGGATGGCCTGGGGAGCTTTCACAATGAAGACCCTCGACCCTGGTCGGAGAGTCTGAAATCATTGGGTGGGTTTGGCTTTCGGGAGCTTTCAAACATCCCAGGCTGATTCCAACGTGTGGACAGTGTGAAAATCCACTCACCTATAGCAGCGTTTCCCAAGACGAGGCCCATCTGTCCTCCCAGGGGACATGAGGCAATGTCTGCAGACATTTTCGGTCGTCACCCATTGGGGCATGGGTTTTATCAACACTGAGTGGGCAAAGGTCAGGGACGCAGGGAAACATCCTACAACACACAGGATGGGACACGTCAGGAAACTGAGCCAGCCCCAGAGGTCAGTCCTGCCGAAGTCGAGAAACCTTACCCTAGGGGCACATGGACCTCGTGTTCCCCATGTGAAAGCGCATAACCCCACGTCAGGGGCAGGTGCTACTCTCCTCCCATTTTACAGAAGGGAACACTGAGGCCCAGAGAGGGACAGTGACTTGGCCACACTCAGACCGCAGAGCTGGGTGCTCACACCGCTCTCTAGCACAGAAAGCAGCAAACAGTGCCCCTGACATCATAGGGAAGAGGAGAACCGCAGAATCGGGGAGGGCATCCACGAGCCCAGGGGTTAAGCATGCAAATTCAACAGCCAATCTGTCACCCTCTGGCTCTGTCCCTTCAGGCAAGTGCTCCACCTACCCCACCTCACCACCGTGCCTCAGTGTTCCTGTTCCTAAAGCGGGATTACAGCAGTCCTGAGACCTGTATGGATGAGCTTGGGGGGTGCAGGGCCAGCAAGAGGGTGGGAGGGGGTCCACTCGGAGCAGGTGGGGAAGACTCAGGTGTTATCTGGGGGAAGAGCATGCCAGGCTGGCCTAGGGAAGAACCAGTGGGGCTGGAATAGAAGGAGGGAGGCGGGCCCTGCTGCATCCTCACGCCTTCTTTTCATCCTGAGCCAGATTTGGAACAGGGCCAACTCCACGTCCATCCGGCGATTACACGCACTGGCTCACAGAGCCAATTCTGCACATCTCTTCCTAGCTTAGGGCTCAGTGACACCACATTCGCAACTTGAAATCGACCAAGGTGGGAAAACTTACACCATGGAAATTGGCAAACACCACGCACGTCAGGTCCCCTTGCCCCCCGCTGGCTCCCCAGCGGCCTGCGGCTTACACCCCTCTGCACACCCCTCACGCTCCCCGTCTCCGTGCAGGCTGCTACAACACAATGCCATAGGCTGGGAGGCTTAGGAACAATAAGCATTTATTTCCTGACGTTCTGGGGGCTGGAGGCAGGAGCTCAAGGTACAGCTGGATGTGGTGTCTGGTAAGAGCCCTCTCTCTGGTTCATAAATGGTGGTCTTCCTGCTGCATCCTCACACCACGCAAGGGGCAAGGGAGCTCTCTGAGATCCCTGTTAGGAGAACACTGACCCCGTTCATGAAGGCCCCACCATCATGGCTGAATCACCCCAGAGGAGGCCCCACCTTCTCATACTATCCCTTTGGGGGTTCAGAGTCCAACATCTGAATTTTGAGGGGACACAAGCATTCAGCTGGGAGCAGTGCCCTACCCCTCCCCTGCTGTGGAAGGTGAAACCACCTTTCCAACTCAAAACAGACCTTCCGAAATGGCAAATCCCAACAAGCTTAATGGCAAGGGAGGAGTGTGCCCTGAGGAGGCCCCTCCCAGCTGACCTCTGCCTGCTCATCCTTCAGGATGAACAAAGCCCTCTTTGCAAAGGTGAAGCGGGTGGCCAGTCTGATGGAGGAGCCCGAAGACAGCATCACATCCGAGGGTGACAGAAGTGTCACGAAGAAAACTGCAGCAGGGTAGGGAGAGAGTGAGGGACCGGGGCTGGTCTGTAGACTGGGGAGCAGGGAGAGCCCCTCTTTGCATCTCATGAAGCCCCCGCATCTTCCTGCCTCCCCCTCCCCCACCGCCCCCGCCACAGCAGTCACTTGGGTGCCCTGAATCTTTTTTCTTGCAGATTCCCTCTCCTCCCCACCCGCCCCTCCACCCCGACCCCTGAATCCTTCTTAAGGCCCCTGCCCACTGCCCTGGGGCTGCTCAGCTCCCAGGGTTTTCGTCATGCAGAAATTTCTCAGCTGCAAGCTCATTTCTGCTCATTGAACTCATCTTTCACTCAAAATTGGTTTTGCCGCCTGCTCTGGGCAGCTTCCTTGCTCTTGTTAGAAGGCGACATGGGCAGTGACTAGGAGGTCACCCTGCCCTTCAGGGAGATCCATGGTCGTCACCTCACTCTGTCTACACCCACCCCAATGTCGGAGCCATTGAGGGTGGCAGGGCACCCCCCACCCCAAAGCCCAGGGCAGATCCAAGGCTTGTCTGCCCCTGCATGCCTGCCCTACCTTAGTTTCCCCATCTCCCCACCCCAGCCTCTCCTGGAGGAAGCTCTAGAAAGAATTTTCAGACACAAGGATGAGGCAAGGCAGCCTGTCTCTTCCTCCTGCTCATGCCATCTGGGGCCCAGCCCCAGTGGGCCCCCAAATGGGGGCAATTCCCACTGAGCTTGGACAGAGACCATTCCCATCCTCCCAGCAGCTGGGATCCCCCCAAAATCTTAGACACCAAGTTGCGTCCGCACCCCACTGTGCCCACCCTGCCCCCCAACCCCCAAATCCGGGGGCTGGAGCCAGAAGCCGTGCCTTCTGTTTACAGATTGAGGAGGGGGGAGAGGGGTTGGCAAGTTTTAAAAGCTCATTAAGGCCTGAATTCTTTTTATAGATGAGGTTTCCTGCAACTTCTCTTTCCTCCACCCCCTCCACCCCTCCCTGCCTTCTGAATGCCGTATTTATTTGAGTTAGAAAAATAATGAGGTCCCTGAGGTCGCACACAACACCTCAGCTCTCTAATCAAAGTATTGCTGTGAAATTAGAAATATATAGAAATCTGCGTGTTGGCCCGCGGGCCACCAGCCACGGATGCGGGCACGCTCACCCAACGCCACCCAAGCCCCACCAGACTGTCTTGGGGGGAGGGATATAATTAGCTGTTTTCCAGCAAAGTCTCTGCAGCAGAGAGCAGAATGGAAATGCCCGTGGTATTCCCCAGTGGGGGCTGTGGGATGGGGTGCAGCCCACTCTGGAGACACTCCTGTCTGAAGGGGAAGAAGGATGGAGGGCTGGATCCCGCCAGGCCGACTCCACCAGGGGTAGGGGTTCGACACTTCGGAGGCACTCAATCAAATATGCAAAATGAATCAATGAAAGAACTGTGACAAAGGACCACTCCAGGCCCGAGGCTGGTCTGCCTGGCCTTGGAGACCCACGTGATAGGAAGATGGGAGTAGCTTCTGTTTTCGGGGGTTGGGGGGGGCTCTGTCTTTAAATCTGACCAGTCCTAAAGCAGACAGATTTAGGGCACTTGTGGGGGAGCTGAGGGCCAGCGCCTGGCCCACCGCTCCCCTCCCAGCCCGGCCTCCCTGGCCTGCCTGGACCAGAGCAGGCCGCCGGTGACATTTACCGAGTCTTAGGGTGGCTTTGGCGGCGGAGTGGGGGGCGAAGGCAGGGAAGCCCGCTGTGTTTGTAGAACCTACGTGTGTGCGTATGTGTGTGTGAGTGTGTGGGACCATCGTGACTGCGTGTGACTACGTGTGACTACGTGTGAGAAGGAGAATGTGTAACTGGGAGAACGGGGGATGGGGGTGTGGCGGGGAGCTTGAGGGTATGGGCGGGTATGAGGCTTTTGAGAGTGTGTGTGTGTGTGTGAATTTAAGTGTGTGAAGGTGTGTCACCGGGTGAGGGCGTGAATGTGTGCGTGGAGGTGTGAGAACGTGTGTGCATGTGGGAATTTGGGGGCGTGCGCATATGTGACTGTGGGGGGCGGTGGGTGTGTGTCTGGGGGATGGGGGACCTGCTGGCTAGGGCTGCACACCCCCCCCGGGGCTCCGGCCTCCCTCCGTCTGTGCCCCCCCATGGCCCCAGCTGCTCGGGACGGGACGCTCACCCTCACCCCATCCTCTTGAGGGGTCAGCTCTTCCCTCAGCCCAGCCCCCTACTCCCTCTTTCAGGGTGTTTGCTCTTCTACTTCACACCTGAGCTTCTGGGGCCTCTTTCCACTCCTCACCCATGTCCCCTCCCCGGTGGGGGGGGTCCAGAGGCTGGGCCACCTCAGAGCCCTTCTCCCCCGCTTCCCAGAGGTCCTCCTCCAGGTCCCCTAATTGTGTGTGGGAGACCCAGAGAGGCCGCGGCAGGGAGGTGGAAAGGGGATGCAAGCCTGGGGCCGTTTCCAGGAGATTCTTCCACCCCCTCCATTGACAGACTCCGGGTGCCCGGAGGGGAAGAGGGAGGGCACTGAAAGCTGACCCTCTGCAGTGTGCTTCTCAGCCTAGGCTGCACCTCAGACACCTGCTCTAAAATATCTCTAATGTCCAGGCATCTTCTGCCTCCCCCATACCCCCCCCCAAGGTTGCACGCCCCCAGCTGGAAGTAGCTGGAAGTACAGGGTCCCAGGCAAAGCCCAGAGTGGCTCTTAGCGGGATGTCGTTGCCACTGTGACCTTCCAGATCCTTCTCTGAGGTGGGACCGTCCTATGCTCTGAAGGGTGTTGAGTGGCATCCTTGGCCCCCTCACCAGATACCAGTAGCACTGTACCCCGGGCCCCCAAGTCGTGACAACCAAACACGTCTCCAGACATTGCCAAACTGCCTCTGGGGGGGGAGAATCGCCCCTGTGAGAACATCTGGGCTCAGGGGACACATGTGCCTTGGATGGGCACCATGAGGCCAACACTTCGCTGTCTCCCAGTGCCCCCAGAAAGCTCTGCTCCTTTATTATTTATTTATTTATTTATTTTGCCACATTCTCCCCCTCAACCCCTGGAGAAGGAGAGCAACTGGGGAAGCAGAGGGAAAGGGGGATGAGGGTTGGTGGGGCCTGAGGGCCCAGGACTGCAAGAAACGGGGGGTGGGGATGGGGGCTCCCCTCAGATGCCCAGAGCTCCGGCGGGCGCTGAAGGAAATGATTTCCACCTGCCTTCTCAGCAGCGCTGCCCCAAGGCTGCAGATTAAGAATCAATTAAGAGTGGGAAGAAGGATTTGCCAAGCGGAGGCGGCGAGAGCTGGGGTGCTGGGCCACAAGACGGATTGGGGTGACTGGCAGGGGCGGGGGGCTCGGTGGGCCCCGGAGGTCAGGGGGGAGGCTCACTGAGACCGTAGTCCGGAGTAGTGGTGGAAACAGTGCCCGCCTCTTAGGTTGGTGGGCAGATTTAAACGTGTAGGCTCTAAGCATAGTGCCTGGCTTGCCAGGTGTTTGCTAAATAAAAATTAGAGGAAGGATGGGGCCAGGCCTCCCCTAGCTGTTGTGGCCGGTGGTCACTGCAGGAGACACTGCCAGTGTCCCTGCCCAGGCCACATCCCCTGTCCTGGTCCAGCGCACCCACCTTCTGCCTGCTTCGGGTGTCGGCTTCCAATGACCCACGCCCGCCCCTTCTCTGGAGCATGACTTGTGCTGGGAGCCCTGCCCTCTGGAGACACCAGGGAGTCATTCTCTTCCCCCACCCCCCAGGGGCAGGCAGCCCATAGCCAATCGCTGTCTGATATGGGGGTACTAGAGGCCAGCCCCCTGGCCTCAAGTTGGAACAGACCATAGGATGTAGTTCACACCCCCGAGCTCCCTGTGGGATTGGGCTGGGGCTAGATCCAGCTGAACCCACATCCCGGCTGAGCCCCTTCCTCTGCCCGTCCTGCTTCCCTCACTCTCTTTCTCTTGAGAGTCCTCTCCCCCAACCCCCCAAATAACGGGCATCCGGGTTCCTGCCTCAGGTGCTGTTTCCAGGTGGTGCAGTGCACTAAATATTTGCGGTCTCCCCAAATTCCTGTGTTAACCTAACCGCCCCCCCCCAAGGTGATGGTATTAGGAGGTGAGGCTTTGGGGAGGTGATTAGGGTTAGATGCGATGGTGAGGGTGCCCTCCCCACCCTCCATGGGACTAATGTTCTTCTCCCAACAGGTAGAGACCAGAGCTCCCGTGTACCCACCCTGCCTCCCTCTCCCCCTCCCTCTCTGTCACGCTCCCTCACTCTCTCCCCCTCTCTCGCTGCCATGTGAGAACACAGAAGGTGGCTGTCTATAAGCCAGGAAGAGAGCTGCCACCAGCAACTGAATTTGCCGGCACCTTGATCTTGGACTTCCCAGCCTCCAGGACTGTGAGAAATTCATCTGCTGTTGAAGCCACCCCCCACCGCTTCCCCATCTATGGTGTTTTGTTAGAGAAGCCCAAGCTGAGATGGTCACCTTCATAGGAGGAAAAGCCAGTCCCTCACACACCAGCTGGAATGCAGTCTTAAAAACTGAACCCCATTCCCTGTGAGCTCCAAGCCAACCTCCCCCACCCCCACAATTTCAACTCCTATTTCAAATTATATCGTGCTCCTGTCCCTCCAGCCTCACTTCTCTAACCTCCCCCTTGCCCTCAATGACCAAGATGATGCTTTTTGATTTCTAATTATTTGTCTGATCAGTAGTATATTCACACGTTCAAAAAAAAAATTAAATACACAAGAGGTGTTCTTTGAAAGGTCTCCCTTCTTACCCCAGGCCCCACTGGCCCAGTTTGCAAACCCCCAACAGATGTTCATTATTACTAGAAGCAGATATATCTTTCTGTAGTGTCTTTATGCAAGTACAGGCAAATATGAATATTTTTTCTGCCCCCTTTTTACATTCTATTCTATACAGAGAAATCTTTTAAAAGAACAAATAGAATCATGGCTCTCCTCTGTTCCAAATTCTCCTATGTCTCAACCTGGGCATCTTGGGCAGGATAGTTCTTCCTGACGGGTGACTGTTGTCATGGTGCGGGATGTTATGTGCCCCTGCTTCCATATCCAAATCTGATAATCAGCCCCAGGCATTTGACACCTAACTCTTGTCCATTTCTACCCCCAATGTGGGGGGTGGTAGTAGTCCCTTCTAACCTTTCTCTGGTGCTGCCTCCCTTGTGCCCCTACCACTCTGGCTGTGCTAGCATCATCACCATTCTCTGAATACCCCAGGCATGCTCCCACCTCAGGGCCTTTGCACAGATCCTTCCTTCTACTTGGGATCCTCTTCCTCAATTACCCCCATGGTTAATTACTTTTTGATCCTTATTTAAATGTCACCACTTGAGAGAAGATTTCATTAACCACATATTTAAATAAATTCCCTCACCCATCATCATGTATCACTATTGTAACAAATTACCTTAAAATTAAGTGGCTTCAAACAACAAACAATTGTTGTTGCTCGGTTGGTTAAGTGTCTGACTCTTGGTTTTGGTTCAGGTTGTGATCTCAGTGTCGTGAGATCAAGCCCCACGTCGGGCTCCATGCTCAGCGGGGACTGCTTGAGATCCTCAAAAGGATGCCCTTTATTTGGGGGAACCACACTGCAGAGGCCCTGTTCTCTCCTCCTTTCTGTCTAAAATAAATAAATCTTTAAAAATATTATTTATTATCTCACAGTTTCTGAGGACCAGGAATCTGAGAGCTGAGTGGTTCCGGGTCTGGTTCTCTCATGAGGTTGCCATCAGGATGTTGTTGGGGCTACAGTCATCTGAAGGCTGGGCTGGGGCTGAAGGAACCTCTTCCAAGATGGCGCACCCACATGGTTGTCAGTGGGGGTGGTCTTGGCTCCTCACTATGTGGGTCTCTCCAGAGGGCTACTTGAGTGCCCTCACTACAGGATGGCTGGCTTTCCCTAGAGCAAGTGATCCGAGAGAAAGGCTGAAGCCCTGCCACGTTCTGTGTCACACTCTGTTCATTAGAGGATGGTCACTCAATCCAGCCATGCTCAAGAGGCGGATAGATGGGGCTCTGTTTCCTGACAGAAAGAGTATCAAAGCATTTATGGATGTATTTATTTCATAATTCTATTTATTGTGATATAATTGACATATAACATTTCATTTTTTTAAAAACATTTATTTATTTTAGAGAGACAGAGAGTATGAGCCAGAGGGCAGAGGGAGAAGGAGAGAGAACCTCAGGCCGACTCCACGGTGAGCACGGAGGCCGATGCGGAGCTCCTCTCCCAATCACAACCCAAGCCGAAACCAAGAGCCGGTTGCTCACCTGTGTGCACCAGCCAGGCACCCCACAACATTTCATTTTAAGTGTGTAACATAATGATTATACACACACACACACACACATATATATTATATGTATATTATAATGATTATATATACATATATATATATGCCATGATCACTATAAGCATAGTTAACACCCATTACCCCCCAGAGTACCAATTTTTTTTCTTGTGATGAGAGCTTTTAAGATCTGCTCTCTTAGCAATTTTCCACTAGGTAGTACAGTATTGCTCACCGTGGCCACCGTGCTGGACATTCCAAGCAAGGGGCTTATGTATATTATAACTGCAAGTTTGTACCTTTTGGTCACCTTCACCCATGGGTGAAACGGGTGTGGGTGGACATATTCTAAACCCACCACGTTCTACCGTATGATTTCTTCTCTTCCCATAGTAAAAGGATATAGATCACTCATTTTCTTATTTGGGGGCTCTCCAGCTGTCACATAAGGTCCCCAAGAGCAGAAACTCTCCCTTCCATCCCCCAGCACAGAGCAGTTGCTGGATCACGAGGTTTTCATTTGTGATTCTTTTTTTTTTTTTTTAAAGATTTAATTTATTTATTTGACAGAGAGAGAGATCACAAGTAGGCAGAGAGGCAGGCAGAGAGAGAGAGGAGGAAGCAGGCTCCCTGCTGAGCAGAGAGCCCGATGTGGGGCTCGATCCCAGGACCCTGAGATCATGACCTGAGCCAAAGGCAGAGGCTTAACCCACTGAGCCACCCAGGCGCCCCTCGTTTGTGATTCTTTGAAGCGTAATCTGAAGTGAAGATTCAAAGGCATGTCGTTTATCTAGGTGGTGACCCCAGGAAGCACGAGTAGGGGAGCGGGGAAGGGAGACAGACAGGAGACAGCTGGTGACTGAGGGTGTCTCCTCCAGCCAGTTGCCCCTGAGGGCAGCTAAAGCTCACTTGTGGAGGGGGAGGCGGCCTCTGGGAGGTGGTGTCAGCTGGGGACCTCCAGGAGGCAGTGTCAGATGTTGCTGAGAGGTGAAGGAGAGGCCATTTGTCCACCGCCTCCGGCAGGAGAGGCAATCCAGGGTAGGGGGATCATTTCCTACCATGCTCGGACCCGAGGGGGCTTCGAGAGCTTTAGAGAGAGCCCTCCAGCCACGAGCTGCTACAAATGGCAGCAGCTGGACCACAGCAGGAGCCTGCTCAGATGGTGAGGCTGGAAGGATGTGAATCAACAGCTTCTGCTACAGCTCTTAGTTGAATAATTGAATACAAAATTTTCAAGAGTTCCTTGGCGCCTACAGGACACTTTGGAGAGTGCACAGAGAACCACTGTGACCCTCCCTTATCTCCTGATGCTACATCAGGGGTGGCAAATTTGAACGAGGACCCTAGGGCACAGCGTTGGGAGGCAGTAGTGAGTGGTGGGGACTGTGGAAGATGGGAGACACATTCCTGTTATACTCTGGTCAGTTACTGCCTCATGGGAATGCAGGTCCTGGGTCAGATTTTCTGGTTTTTATTGGAAGGGCAGACATCTGGATTTTTGTGTAAAATCATTAATTATTTAAGCCTTGGAGATCAACCCAAATATTTCTTAAGACAAAGCACACCTGTGGGCTGGTTTTGACCAGTTCTCACCCTCTGTGCTAGCCTTGTGGAGCAAATTACAGCTCTAAGAACCTGGCATATCTTTTAAAAACCCCAAACCTTTGCACGCATTTGTTTCCCTCTGCCTCATCTGCCATCCCATTCCTTTTTTTTTTTAAGATTTTTTTTTTTTTTTTTTTTTTTACAAAGAGAGAGAGAACATGAGAGAGAGAGAGAGAAAGAGGGAGAGGGAGGGAACACAAGCAGGGGGCATAGGAGAGGGAAAAGCAGGCTTCCCACTGAGCAGGGAGCCTGATGCGGGGTTGATCTCGGCACCCTGGGATCATGACCTGACTGAAGGCAGACACTTAATGACTGAGCCACCTAGGCGCCCATGTCATCCTACTCTTTTTTTTTTTTTTTAAGATTTTATTTATTTATTTGACAGAGAGAGAAAGATCACAAGTAGGCAGAGAGGCAGGCAGAGAGAGCGGTTGAAGCAGGCTCCCCACTGAGCAGAGAGCCTGATATGGGGATCCATCCCAGGACCCTGGGATCATGACCTGAGCCGAAGGCAGAGGCTTTAACCCACTGAGCCACCCAGGCACCCATGCCATCCCACTTTTATGGGAAACTCCTATTCATCCCACAAAACTCTACTCAGAAATTACTCAAAGCAAAACTCACCTGAAACTCCTCCTAAGCATTTTCTTATTTTATTGAGTAGATTTATTTATCTCTTCCTCCCCCACCCCACAACCGACACACACCATCAGGGCAGCCTGTAGGGGCCAGCTCTGTGGGTCTGGTGCAGCTCTGGGACCTCAGGTTCAGGGCCCACCACAAACAGAGCTGGTGGAAGGCACAGCTTTGTCATGCCCCATCCTGTTATCTACACACCCAGGGGTAGAGTGAGTGTGTGTAACCTGGCTCTTCATGAAAAACTTCAACAATGAAAAAATGTGTAGCATCTGCTGGCTTCTGTGGTGTAAATACTCTAACCATGGCAGACTTCGGGCCGCGAGCGTGAGGTCACTTCACATAGAGTAGGAAAGAGATGCGTGTGTCGTGACCCGGTTCCAGCTCAGCATTGCCTCCCCACCTTCCTCGTGGCAGTAACGACCCCTCTTGCTTCAGTGACAAAATAGAAGCCCCTTTGCATCCTTTCTCCTCGAAGTGGCCATCACTGTCTTCTTTTTTTTTTAAACTTCTAAAAATCTTTTTTACTGGAACATGGCAAACATACAGCCTAGTGTGCATAGCATAAGCACACAGTGCAATGATTTTTTGTTTTTTTAAGCAGATTCCACGTCTAACATGGAACCCATGCAGGGCTCAACTTGGGGCTCAGACTCATGACCCTGAGATCAAGACAGGAGCTGAGGTCAAGAGTCCCATACTTAACTGACGGAGCCACCCAGGTAACCCCTGTGCAATGAATTTTCATGAAATGAATGTTCTCATGTTACCAGCCCCAGGTCAAGGACAGAATCCCAACCCCCAGAGCCCACCCCCATGTTCACTTCCAGCCACTATCCCCTTGCCCAAAGATAACCATTATCCTAATTTCCATTGTCACAGAATATTTCTGCCTGTTCTAGAACCTCATATAAACAGAATCCGGCAATATTTCTTCTTCTACACATGCTTCTTCTTTTTTTTAAAGATTTTATTTTATTTTATTTTATTTGACAGAGCAAGAGAGAGAGCATGAGATGGGGAGCAACAGAGGGAGAGGGAGAAGGAGACTGCCCACTGAGCAGGGTGCCCGATGTGGGACTCGATCCCAGGACTCTGATATCATGACCTGAACCGAAGACAGACATTTAACCAACTGAGCCACCGAGGCGCCCTGTATTTGCTTCTTTTCTCCAATACTGTTTGTGATATTCATCTGTATTGTTGGAGATGGCAATGGTTTGCTCTTTTTCACTGCTGTGTAGTATCCCACTGTTGGACTATACTGTAATTCGTCTGTCTGCTCTACTCTTCCAGGCATCTGGGTCATTTCCAGTTTGGGACTATTTACCCAGGAGTGGAATTGCTCTGCTGTGAAGAAGTAGGTCATCAGCTTTCAGAGATGTAATGAAACAGTTTTCCAAAATATTCTCATCTACTCTCCCACTGCCAGTGTGTGGGATTCAAGTGGCAGAGCCATCTTCTTAAAATGTACATCAGACCAAAACCCTTTAATGATTCCTCATGGCTTTTAGAATCAAGACCAAACTAACTACCATGACCTTTGGTCTCTCCTGGCCTCCTTCCCCCCAGCTCTCTGCTGTTCTTCCTTCCTCCTGGCTCCTGGTCGCCTTCCCAGATGGTTCCCCAGGCTGGCCTATCTTGGGGCCTTTCACTCACTGTCCTCTCTCCCCAGAAGGCTGCCCTTCCTCAGGGCTCACCAGCTACCTTCTCTGTCCCCATAACTCAAATCAAGTGAAATGTCTTGAAGACCCCTTTCCCAATGTCCCTCCCCATCTAAATTAGCTCCCTGGGTTACTCCTGTGGCTTCCTGTTCTTTTCCGTCAAGGCATCTATCACGGTTTAATCATGACAAGTTTGTGTGATTTGGCTATTTATTTCATCTATGCCTGTGCATCAGTCCCGTTCTATTCCCTAAATGGGCTTACAGGTATATGGTGCTTGTTCATGAAATTATACATTTAAAAATATATTGAACACACATATAGCCCTCTGGCCCCCGTTAAACACTGTTCTAGGCATTTTTCAAATATTATTTAATTGAAACGAATTAATTTCACTTTTCAAGTATTAGTGAAAATTAATTTCAACTTTCAAATGTTAATTTATTTCATTGGCTCCTCAATACAGCCAAGGCGGTTATTATCCTATTGATAGATAAGAATATAGAGGTACAGAAACACCAGTGCCCTCAACCTCTTCAGAGGCTCGGAATCCACCCCTGCATCCTTCACCTCTGACCATCTGATGCAGGAGGAGGAAGGGTAGTGGAGGATTCAGCAGGATAATTTAGGGGGTTGCGCTGGAGGTAGAACAGTCACTTCCTCTGTATCCCATTGGCCAGAACTCTGTCACATGAACCTGCCCAGCTATAGGGGAGGCTAGAAATGCAGTCTTCTTGGGTGTATAGGAAGAGGAAATGGGTTTGGTGAGATCATGGCTTCATGGTCATGAGTGCCTACTCATTTCATGAGTACCTACTAAGTGCTAGATACTTTATCCATGTTCTGCTGTTCAGTGCTGGAAAGAAAGACAAGAAAAGAAGAAAAAGAAAAGAAAAGAGAGAAGAGAAGAGTAGAGAAAGGAAAGGAAGGGAAGGGAAAGAAAAGAAAGGGAAGGAGAGGAGAGGAGAGGAGAGGAAAGGGAGAGAGAGACAAAGAAAGGGAGAGAGAAAGAAAGAAGAAAGAGGAAGAGAGAGGGGGAAGGAAGGAGGAAGGGAAAGGAAGGAAGAAGGGAAGGAAGGAAAAAGGGGGGGAGAAAGAAGGGAAGGAAGGAAGGAAGGAGAAAATCAAATACATAGTAGTAACCTTTTTAAAAATAAAATTTTAAATTAGTAAACATTTTTTAGGGGTACCTGGGTGGCTCAGCCAGTTGCATGTCTGACTCTTGATTTTTGGCTCAGGTCATGATCTCAGGGTCATTAGATCGAACCCCATGCCAGACTCTGTGGTCGGCAGAAGTCTGCTCGAGATTCTCTCTCTCCCCCTCCTCTGCCCCTCCCCCTGCTCTCTCTTTCTCTAAAATAATTTTTTAAATCTTTAAAAAATAAATTAGTAAAAATTGTTTAAGTTCTTAAATAGATAAAATTTGAAATAAAGTATAAGAAAAAAGTGATCACATGATATGTACGCATGGACAGAGGGTGTGGGGGGCATGGAGTAGTGATGGCCCTGTCCCTCTCTATGGGGCCACTAGTCCCAGCAGAGCCCATTCCCAGATGAAGTAGATTCAGCCAATGGAGTGAAATACCAAGTGTTCCCTGGAATCCATTCTCCTCTCTCCTTTGGGTATTAGCATCTTCTCAGTTTAGCTGGGCACATGGTTCCCCTGTTAGAGACTACTATCCCAGTCCCCCTTGCAGCTAAGTGTGACCATATGACTAAGCTCTGGCCAATGGGGTGTGAACATCAGTGATGTACAACTTCCTGGTATGTCCTCCAAGGAAACCTTCTGTCTTCCACTTCCCTTTCCCTGATTCTCCTCAAAACTCAAGAAGGAATCCATAAGTGATGTGGATGGCAAAACTGTCCCACCAGCCCTGGACCTAGGCTAACCTCTGGACACTTACATGAGCAAAAAACAAACTGAAAGTTTTTTATAGTCACTGAAATTTTAGGCCTCTTTGTCACAGCATCAGACTTTGTGCAGGACTAATGCAATATTAGCTCTTTCCAGGCTAACTGCTTGGTTGCTGACCTAGCTCCTCCATTCCTGTCACCACAGTACCCCCTCCCTCTTGTAACTCTGATGTCCTGCACAAATCTTCCTAGATTGTGTCCTGAGTAAATATTAGTATGTGAGAGATTACTTTCAGGCTTCATTTATTCAAGATCCTAATGCTCTGGGCTTATCGAACCTTCTGTTCCAATCACCAGTCCACAGAGCTAGGCTCATAGAAGTCTGACGTTTTTGTTTCCCTGGCATCACTTTCCTTTCTACAGTTTTCCTTGGAGGAACCACCTCCAATCCACTTTTGGTCAACATGGAACCCCATGGCAGGGTCAAATCCCCCTCATCTCTAGTGATGGAGCATATGGCCCAAGATAGGTCATTAGAACATTTTGCACTTCCTGGTTGGTCCAGGGATGGACCAACTCAAGATAGTAGATGAGAGACAGACAGTCCTCAGACTTTTGCTGCAATTGTTGGGAAAGGGTATTTTCTGTCTGCCGGGGTTGCTGAGTTGTTGGCATATAAGTCAGGAATGCATGGGACCATCTTGCCGCCACTTGTTGACCACTAGCCTGAGAAAGAGGCTAACACAGAGGAAATATGAATCAGGAAATGGACAGAATCCGACTCCTACTGACATCATTAAGTGCCTGGATCTGGCCACGCCTGAAGTCATACTACTATTGTTCTTTTTCAGTGGTATGAGCCAAGGTCTTCTCTTTTTTGAATAAGTTATGGCAACTAAGGGTTTTCTTGTGTGCAAACAAAAGATGTTCTGGCAGTTGCAAAGACTTCACCTCTCACCTCACCCAAGGGTGATAACCCAGTGTTTACTCCATTAGACTGATCATCCACTTCCTACTCCAGGTCTTTCATTCTATCAGAAAGGAAGAAGAAAAGCTCCACTCAAGCTAACTTAAAATAATAATAATAGTCACCATCTTGTAGAACAATAAGTTCAGAGTTAGGGCAGCTCCTGGGTTGATTAATTCAGTGACCCAATGGTGTCATCAACTCAAGTTCCTTCTGCCCTCCCTGCATCTTAGTTTTGTCCTACGGCAGGCTCTCTTCATGGTCCGAAGACAGATTCTAAAACTCCAGGTGTTGTTTGCAGAAAATAACAGATTCCAGCAGCAGAAGAGACCATCTCTTTGATGTGTCTTTTTTCAAGAGGAAGGCGCCCTTTCCTGGTTCTTCCTAACCTGAAATCTGGCACGTGCGGCTGGGTTTGGGGTTCCTCCAGAAGCACACTGGGAAGCACAAGTGGAGTGCAAGCAGTTTATCTGGGGAGTAAATCCAGGAAACACTGGTGGGCAGAAGGGAAATGATACAGGAAAAGGAGGGCAACAGATGAAAGGTGTAAATAAGCGGTTACTGCCAAGGGGACCTGAAGTCCAACCCCACTGGGTTACACTGCAGAGACTGTGTGGACATGGACATCTGAGATGTCACACCCAAGTGGAGCGGGACCTGCAAATCGATCCTCTGGTTCCCATCTGTCATAGACTGAGGGCTGCTCCCAGGCTCACTTCCGACCTGTCCCCCGCGTGGATCAGGAGAAACCCCCAGGCAGAGGGCCGCAGGTGATTAAGAATGCAGTCAGCATACACTTGCCCAGAGGCCAGCAAACTCTGTAAAGGTCGCAGGTAGAAGTGCTTTTTAGCTTTTCAGGTGGGACAGTCCGAGTTGCAACTAGTCAACCGTGCCCTTGTAGGGCAAAAAGCAGCCTGAACAAGATACGTAAACAAATAAGGATGGCGACGCCCTGATAAACTTTATTTAAAAAGGCGCCTCGCGGGATGCCAACAGCTGCAGGGGCCATGCCCCAGCCAATCATCAGTGAGGGGAAAAGAACGCCCAATGGATCTGGACCAATCAGGACCCAACCTTCTGAAGCACATGACCATTCACATTGCAAATGGATTGGCTGCTACATCTTCCTAGGGTATTGAGGGGGCGGGGGGTCAAGGCCGGGAGGAGATGCCAAGTGCTCGCAGTGTGGAAGTCCAAAGAGCAGGTACCAAGCTCTGAGATTTGTTTTGTTGTTGTTGTTGTTGTTGTTGTTTGTTTTTGTTTTCTGTATAGACGGTTGATGGCTGGAACCGGAGCCTGAAGCTCTCACCCTGACCCAGACCCAGGCCTGTCCGTCCCGCTCAGGTGGGGCAGACCAGAGACTGGGTCCGTGTGGGTTTCCCAAGGCACAGAGGAGCTGGAAAAGATGGGAGAGGAATTGAGTGTGGCCGTCCATCTCATTAGCTCAGGTCCGGGACTTCCAGGCGGAGCCTTCCAGACAAATCCTTTCTTTCTCTGAAAGCCCATCTTCCAATACTCTGCAGTCATTAGGCAGAATGAGGCGGGTCTGGATGTGCCGATTTGGGGAGGGTGTCCAAGCTATATAATTAACTGAAGAAAAGGCAAATGTGGAACAGTGCCTCTGCAATGATCCCCGTTTGTGAAAGGCAGAGGATTCTGGAGTGTGAATACAAAACGTCAGGGCGGATACACCAAGTAGGTCTTAGCAGGGCTATATGGAGGCCGAAAGAGGAGCAGCCCGGAGAGGGACTCAACTCGACATGCTCTCCCTTTGACAGGGCTTGCATTCGTTTCATTTGATCACGAGTGTGTATTGCTTTTCTGCGAAAAGAAATTCTCCTACCCACTGATGCTTTGTTGCTGTAGCGATGGGAAAGAGGTTAAAGAGGGAATTCCATAAGCTGGTTTCCCCCTAAGCAGGCCCTAAGACAGGGATTTAGATGCAAGCAGTTTAATCTGCAAGGTGATTCCAAGAAACACAGGTAGTGAGGCAGTAAAAGGGAAGCATAGATTCTTGAGCGGGTTCCCAATGTGGTAACTGGAATGCAGTTCCGCTGATGACCTCCAGGAGGCAGCAAAGAGCACATACTTCAGAGTCCGCTCCCCAGAGGAGAGAGCTGGGGTACTTATCCTTCAAAATTCTGTCTCTTGTTGAGGACGGTCACTCTTGGGAGTGTCCACTCCCAGCACCTCCTGCCTGCAGACCCCACATGCTTGTATAAAAGCCTCAGGCAGGGGTGCCTGGGTGGCTCAGTGGGTTAAAGCCTCTGCCTTAGGCTTGGGTCATGATCTCAGGGTCCTGGGATCAGTCCCGCATCGGGCTCTCTGCTCTGTGGGGAGCCTGCTTCCTCCTCTCTCTCTCTCTCTCTGCCTGCCTCTCTGCCTACTTGTGATCTCTCTCTGTCAAATAAATAAATTCTTTAAAAAAAAAAAGCCTCAGGCAGAGAGACATGGGGGTGTATGCGCTAGGGAATGTAGAAATAGCACCAACCATATTTGCTTTACTGTAATAGAAAACAAGAGTTGGGACTTGAGCAGATGTGACAGTTGGATTTTACATCAACTTGGCTGGGCCATGGTGCCCAGATATTTGGTCAAACATTATTTGAGAAGTTTCTGAGACAGAACTTTTTTGGGTGAGATTAAGGTGTAAATCAGTGGGCTTTGAGGAAAGCAGGCTGCCTTCCATCATGTGGGTGGGCCTTATCCAATCAGGTGAAGGCCACAAGAGAACAAAGACTGATGTCCCCAAGCAAGGAGTTCTGCCAGCATACTGCCTTTGGACTCAAACTGCAGCTCTTCCCTGGGTCTCCTGCCTTCTGGCCAACTCTGCAGATATAGGATTTGCCAGCCTCCATAACTGCAAAAGTCAATTTCTTAAAATAAACCTCTTTCACTGTATACATATAAGAGAAGTCAGAGAAGTCTCCTTTGTGAGTGGCTTGCTTTAAATTTCAAACAAAGGAAAGTCAGTTTTGTAAAATAAAAAGGCGTGAAGGGGACCGCTTCTATCATGGTGCCTGGCAATTCTCCATAAGCCACACTTGCAGAGGCTTGAGCTACATCAAATCAGGTCCCTTTGGTTTCGAGGTTATCTTTTTTTTTTTTTTTTTGGAGTGTGGGATGTGGGCCTCATGGGGCTTCTCCTTTTGCTTTTCCTGTAAGTAGCTGTTGGAATTTAAAAGTGGTTGGTTGTGTTTTTTGGCCTCACACCCATTCCCCATCTTTCCTGATCTGCTTCTATTGAGTGTGGGTTGAAATAGTCTAGACAAGGCTTCCCAGACTCCCCCCTCTTCCTCCCTCTGTGCACTGTCTCTTGCTCTCTCATCTCCTGGCTGATCAGAGAGCATCCTCCCGAGGGCTTGGAGGCCCTAGAGTAGGTGGCACCATGGAACAGAGGGAGACTGGGTTTCCAAGCCGAGCAGAGCTACGCACCATGTCAGTGAGAAATAAGTCTGTAGCGTATTAAGCCATGGGGTTTGGGGATTGCTTGTCACAGCCACTGAGGTGTACTGATTCTGACTAATATATCATTTGAACTTGCTTAATCCTCTGAAACAGCCCTCTGAGATAGGTTCCATTGTTATCCCTGATCTATAGTTGAGGAACTGAGGGGGCCAGCCACAGAGAGCGCCAGCCACACAGCCAATGTCACACAGGAAGTGAGAAAGCTAGAATTCTAACCCAGACCAGTTGCCTTCACAGCCCACTCTGACCCTTGGTGGTAACCTGCCAGAGGTATGAGTTGGGGCAAAGACAGTTCCCCTCCCTGGCCCTGAATTCCCTCTCCTACACCAGATCTCCTGCTCCCATGTGTGTGTGTGGGGGGGGTGCAGTCAACCTTGAGCCTTGTCCTCCCTTTTCTATCAGGGAGAGCTCAGATGTAGCTTGACCTGCCCCTCTTCTTCTCAGAGGAGCCCACCCTGAGATGACATATGAAAGACATGGTACAGGGCTGGCACTTAATAAACTCTCAAGTGTTTGAGATTATTATCGTGGATAGTGGTGGGCACTGGCCAAAAAGCAGCTCAGCTCAATGGCTAAGCTGGACAGGCTGGGTTCCAATCCCACCTTCACCGTTTGCTAGCTGTGTGACCTTGGGTAAGTCAGTCCCCCTCTCTGTACTTCAGTTTCCCCATCGATAAAATGGGACTAAAAATGCTATTGATTTCATAGGGTTATTGCAAGGATGAAGATATAAATAAGACGCTCCAACAGAGCCTGCCCCTGGTGTTAGGTTTTACTGTTGTTCTAGCGCTGTTCCCTATTGGGTCCCACCTCCTAGGTCCCTAGAACAGCTGGTTCTCTGACCGGAGCCTCCCCAGGCTGCCCACTACCTGCAAGGCTCCCCCTGCTTTCCCCCTTTCCTGGCTCCTCGCTGCTCCTGTCCCAGCCTGGGCTCCAGTGCCATTCCCTCCCCTCTCATTTGCCCCTCAGCCCCAGGGTGACCAGAACCCCTGCCTCGTGGGACAGCTTTCTAGCACTTTCCCCTTTTTAAGAGATTGACTGCAATTTCTATAATAACATCACATTAGCTAGAAATTAATGTCCTCATTAAGACAGCAATTAGGCACATTAGCGCGGCAATAAAAGAGAAGCTTATGAAATAATTGCTGGTTCCAAAATGCCTTTAATTTAGTGTTTTATATTGCGCCATGTTATTAATTTTTTCCCTCGGCAGAAGATAATAAGAGAAACATTTGAATTGTGGGAAGGTTTAAAATAAAAAAAAAAAATTTAAAGGCAAACGATGTTGATGCCTTTAGACAGATGATCTTTCTTCTTCTCTAAGCTCCCAGTGGTTCCAGAATCCATCAGATGATGGGAGTGATGGAGGTGGGGGGAGGCCAAGCCTGGGGTCCAGAGGAGGCTGGAGCCAGACCGTCTTTGATCCCAGAAGCAAGAGGAGTGGTGCCAGGTTTCTTTTCCCTGGAAGACTAATACCTGTTTGTTTGATTTTTTTTCCCAATGGTTTCCAGCTCCAGAATTCAAGTACTTTCAGCAAACGTTTCCTCGGTACTGAAGTAGCTCTATCACTAGCATCAGGAGGTTCCCAGCCTGGTGGAGGAGACAGGTGTATAAATGAGAAAACGCCCCGACAGACTGGGAATAGTGCTATTTTGCAACCAGTAATGAAATCATGGATCTGGGACACACTCATCCATGGATGGTGAAATCACTGGGGAAAAGGCAGATGAGTATTTTGGTGGAAGGTTTTTTTGCCCCCATCTGAAGCCCCGGGTCAACCTTAACATCCCTAAATGTGGCACAGCTGGACACGAGGGCTCCTGGTGGGAGCAACAGAAGGACCCAGCACCACCGAGTGTTCTTGTCCCAAATCTAGAATCTTCCCTAGCTGTCTTTGGTTGGGTTCCCTCCAGAAGCGGACCCGAGACAAGGGTTTGAGAGCAGGTGTAGTTTATTTGGGAGGTGACCCTGGGAAGCAGGGGGAGGGGTCTGGGGAAGTGAGACAAGGAAGGGAAGGAGACTGTTTCAGGTAGTGGTAAATACCATAACAACCACAAAAATTAGAGGAAGGAGTTATGAGGCGCCAGAGGGAGGCATGCCTGTCTGAGGTAGGAGTGGCCTCTTAAAGGAAGGGACATGTGAGCTGGGACATAGAAGGTGAGGGAGGGACCCACGTGAAGATCTAGTGGAGGAAGTTCGGGGGTGGGGGGCGGCACGTCACAGCAGGCAGAGACCTGACCTGTGAGTGGGTCCAAGCTTGGAGGGTGTGAGGCTCATCTGATGTGGCTAAAGGAAGTGAGAGTGGGAAAGTGGATGGGTGTGGCAAGAAATCAGAAACTTAAGGAAGGAAGGAAATAGTAACCATATCCAGGGCTGGAAGATCTGAGTCCAGTTCTGTGAGGAAGGGCAAGTTATGCCTAATGCACCCATGCGTCTATCAGGCTCTGTGTCGGTTACCTATCACTCCTTACACTGTGTAACAAACAACCCCGGGTCCCGTGGCTTAGCCAGTCAGCCTTAATGACAGCTCCACTGTCTACGGATCAGTGGGACATTTCTGGTCTTGGCTGGACTCGTCCATGAGTCTTTGGTCAGCTATGGCTCTGGGAAGGACTCTGTCACATGTTTGGGGCTCAACTGGCCATATGTTGGTCTAGGATGGCTTCAGCTGGGAGGACAGGGCTATCTCCTTGATGTCCCTCACCCTTCCACCAGCTAGCCTGGGCTTGCGTCTGGTGACAGAGGCAGGGTTTTCAGTGAGCAGAACCGAGCAGCATCTCCTGAGCCCCAGATTCAGAAGTGCCTGGGCACTTCTGTTGCATTGGATGGACCAAAGCAGATCAATCACAAGACTAGCCCAGATTTGAGGGGTACAGAAATAGGCCCCACCTCCTGATGGCAGGAGCTACTCAGTGCTGAGGCACAGAGTGTAGACAGTGAGGACATCGAGCTGGATCCTTGTGGCAGTCATTCTACACCAGCTCTGTTACTTCTTTGCAAATTGGGATAATCACTTCCTGTCCCTCTCTGGTTAATCCCAAGGCATTCTAGGGTTCTTGACTCCAGCTGTAGCCCCTCTAGAATTTCTCTTGCCCAGGTTTGCTCTCTTCAGGTCTCAACAGACCTGTAGCTTATACTGTTCAAAAACCTTAACTTTCTGACATGGCTTGCCTTCTTCCTCTGCTCTGGGGTGTGACTGGAACTGAAATTTGTTACCGAAATAGTTGGCTCTCTTTAGAGTGAACCAAGAGTTGGTGTCAGCTACAGCAGGACAGAGGTTAGTCTGTAGGGTACCCCTGAGCAAAGGAGAAAGGGGCACTCACAGCGTGGCTTGAGCTCACTCTTGTGCCCCCTTGTGTAGTGTCCAACCTGCCCAACCATTCCAGCCTACCCTGATTATGGGATTGGAGAGGAAGAGGGAAGAGAAAAAAGAAGGGGGAAGAAATTCCACTGGGATCCAGGGCATCATTTAACCTTAGCACTCTGGCCAGATGAAGAACCTTCCTCAGATGGATGAGGGGCCCAGTGGGGAGCTGCAGCCCATCAAGCCAGGAAGGGCAGCTGGACAGGCAGCCTAATCTCTGTGGACCAAGGCTGGACCAGACCCTGTGGAGGAGGAGGGTCAGAAGAAGGGAAAAGAAGACAGAAGGAAAGTCACAGTTGAACCCACCCATCTAAGGGGAAAGAAGAGGGTAGGAAAGTCCCAGTTGAACCCACCTATCTACTTCCCCACCCCCCATCCTGTATCCTGAGGAAATAAAGTGCAGCTGGGTTCTTGGTTGCCATAGTGACTGCCACAAAGAATTTTGGGGGGGAAAACACCCCGGGGGCATGAAGAAGCAATTCGGGCTCTCAGCTCTGGGAGGCAGGGGGTAGGGAGGAGGAGACTGGGATCAGAATCTCCTGGGGAGGAAAAGCTGAGGGAGCTCTGCCAGAGTAGGTGGTGTCAGGGAGCCTGGAACCTTCTGTGTCTGCTCCCCACTCCCCGCCAGCTATCCGAAAAGAAAATGGGGGGAGGCAATCCCAGCTCTGGCGGAGAAGCTTCCAAATCTAAGCCCGGATTTCGCAGGACCACCTGGGCGGCGGCCAGGTCCCCACCCACTGTCTGTGGGGGCGGGGCCTCCATAGGATTTTTTTTTTTTTTTTTTTTTTTTTTACATTTCGGATTCCACCTTGTGGTGCTGGCTGGGGGAATCACATGGGCCTGACACCCCTCAGATTATCCCTCCAACTCAGGAAACGGCCCAGCCTCACTGCCCAGCCCCTCCCCCACACCCCCCAGCCTTCAGGCTGAGATGGAAAGGTCTACATATGCTGGGGTGCGGGGAGGAGGGTGGATTTAAACTCCCAGAGGGACCCTGCAGCCCGCTTTTCCTCCCTCTAGCTTCTCTAAACCTCCAAGAAAGCAGAGAAGGCACAGTGTGGTGGCAGCTGCGTGCTTTTTTTTTTTTAATCTGTTAATAAAACGCAAGTGAATCAAATCCGCTCCAAGGGAAAGGGGGGGGGGGCGGCGGCCAGGCAGGGGCCATGGTGTTTGCAGAAGTTGGAAATTTAATAAGAAGGGAAAATAAAAATAGCCACGGTGCTGGAGACACAGAGAGAAGGTTGGGAGAAGTCGGCGGGTGTGGGACTCCAGGCTGAGTGGAGACCCTGCAGAGGAGGGACAGGGGGAGGGGCTCTGGAGCATGAGAGTCCCAGAACCTGGAGAGGCAAGGGAGGCCCCGCCAGGGGCACGAGGATGGAGGGGGCTTGGAGTCCCAGCCAGAGTGGCCCAATTCCCAGGCAGATCTTCCACAGGGGTAAGCAGACCATTGAGCTTGGGGATTGGCAGTCTGAAAGCCTAGGTAAGGAGGTGCAGCTCCTGGCTTCTTGATCTTTGAGCTGGTTGGGAAGGATGGGCACCAGTAGGGCTGCCATGAACAGCTGTGCAGGGTGCTCACTGCACAAGAGTGCCAGACAGAAGCCAGAGCAAGGGCTGATGTCCTTCCTCTGTTTCCCCTCACCACACCCTTCATTGGCCCAGAGGAAAAGGTGACTTTTAAGGATCCACAGAAAAGGTGGAAACAACCCAGATGTCCATCAGAAGATAATGGATGAGCAAATGTAGTCCATCTGTACATTGGAATACTATTAAGCCCTAAAAAGGAGTACTCTGATACTGGCATATGCTCCAGTGTGCAGGAAACTTGAAAATGTCATGCTCAAAGAAGCCAGACACAAAAGATCACACATAATGCCTTTGACGTGAAATGTCCAGAATAAGTAAATTCATGGGCACAGAAAGCAGACTGGTGGTCGCCAGAGGCTGGGGGGACAGGGAAAACTGTGGAGTGACTTAATGGGTACAGGTTTCTTTTTGGGGTGACGAGAATGTTCTGGAACCAGGTAGAGTTGGTGGCCGCACAACACTGTGAAGGTACTAAATGTCATTGAATTGTAATCTTTAACATGGTCGATTTTATGTTAGGTAAGCGTCACCTCGGAGAAAAAAGGGAGGGAGGGTGGGAGGAAGGAATGAAGTAAAGGAAGAAAGAAAAATAGATCCATATAAAGATGAGGGAAGACCAGCTGGGGCCCTGCACAGGACTGATCACATCTCCTGTACCCCCCAAAAGCCCAGAATTGCTGACAAGCCCAGAGGAGAGCAGCCTCGGAATGCATTCATTTACTCAACAAATATTTACCAAGCGTTTACTTTCCACCAGCGGCTGTGCGTGGTGGTGGAGGAATACACTCCTGCCCTAGGACTGACGCTCCAGTGGGGTGGACGGACAGACCCAGCAAGCACCGCCTACTGGGCCTTGGGTGGCCGCACATGCGCACTGTGCAAGCAATAATATGGGTGGTGGAGGCCGGCAAGGACACCTCGAGCAAGTTTAACTGGGTGACCTCACTGAGGAGGGGAATTGTGAACCAAGCTCTGAAGCAGGTAAAGAGGAGTCACGTGGCATGTGGTGGAGGAGAATTCCAGGCAGAGGGAACAGCCAGTGCAAAGCATTGAGCCTTATTATCCGAAATGAGTAACACTAAATGTGGGGTGCTCAGCAGTACTTAAGATTCTGCGAGAGGCTTATTTAAAATTTTTTAAGATTTTATCAGAGAGAGAGGGAGCACAAGCAGGGGGAGCGGCAGGCAGAGGGAGAAGCAGGCTCCCCGCTGAACAAGGAGCCCGATTGTGACACTCAATCCTGGAACCCTGGTATCATGATCTGAGCCAAAGGCAGGCACTTAACCCACTGAGCCACCCAGGCGTCCCAAGTCTTAGATGTCTATCAGCAGTTGAAGATGCCCGGTGAATGCTAGGAGCAGGACAGCGATCACAGCAACAAACCCTAGAAAGGACTTCTTAGGTGCCAGATCCTACCATCATACTCACTCACGTAATCCTCACAGTAAACAGCAATGACAACAAAAATATTATTACCTCTTGTGGATGCCTGGCTCAGTTGGTGGATTGAGGGACTCTCAATCTCGGCATTGTGAGTTCAAGCCCCGGGCTGGGTGGAGAGAATACTTAAAAAACAAAACAAAAAAAAGGGGCGCCTGGGTGGCTCAGTGGGTTAAGCCGCTGCCTTCGGCTCGGGTCATGATCTCAGGGTCCTGGGATCGAGCCTGGCATTGGGCTTTCTGCTCAGCAGGGAGCCTGCTTCCTCCTCTCTTTCTCTGCCTGCCTCTCTGCCTACTTGTGATCTGTCAAATAAATAAATAAAATCTTTAAAAAAAACTTTTTAATAAAGGTTATCATCTCTATTTTCCGGGTGGGGAAACTGAGCCACAGAGAGATGAAGTGGTTTGCCCAGGTTGGCAAGAGGCAGCTGGTGGATCTGAACCCAGCACGGCTTTCCCTGGATCCAGGTGAGCAAGGCCTATGACTTTCTTCAGAGGCCCCACCCTTCAGGGTCCAGAGGCCTCCAGGTCTGTATCTGAGTTGCCTCTGGTCCCGGAGCTCACAGCCCAGCCAGCAGAGGGTCCCAGGTGCAGGGGAGTTGGCAGTGACAGGTGATTGATGGTTTAATAGCTCGACCTGGGACCCGGGCGGTCCTCGCCCACGCCAGAGCGGGCAGCCCCTGGCAAGAGGCAGAGATGGGATAATTCGGTTACCATAAAGACGATGAAAATTCCAGAGAGAGAGAGAGAGAGATGCGCAGACCAGGGGAGAAATGGGAGCTCGTCTGGCTGGGCTCGGATGGGAGAGAGGAGGCAGCTTCCCAGTCCTGTCTCGGGGTCAGGGCCCTGGCAGCCTCAGCCCCTCGCCAGCCGCAGCTGACTTATTGTCTTGAGAATGGGGAGGCCGAATGCCAGGAGCGAGAGGCCACAGGGCGCAGTCGGGGCCTCAGAGGAGAGGGCAGCCTGTGCCACCGCCTGAAGGGGTGGGTAGGGGGCTAGAGAGGACTGGGGGCGCTAGGTACCCAGGTCTGAAGCCTCCTGTCATCCTTGACTTGATTCCTGTCTCTCTCTCAATGTCCTTTCCTCTACTCACATCCAAACCTTGGACTTTACTTCTCCCACCTCCACGGCCCCACCTGGGCTGGCCCTGCATCGCCCACCTGGACCTGGACCTGCAGCCACCTCCACCCTGGCCCCCAGCAGCCCGGCCTCGCCCCGAGGTCTGTTCCCCCTCAGCCCCCCGGGGGTGCCACTGAACACCTGAGCTGGGTTGTGCGCCTCTTCTGCTCAGAACTCAGCCGACTCCCCCCTTGCATTGGTTTCCTGGTGCTGCCGTCAGGAATTCCCACCACACACCTGTATCATCTCAGGTTCTGGAACCTGGAGTCTGCTCTAGGTCTTCCTGGGCTGAGATATCAGCTGATGGCTGGGCTCTAGGGAAGGAGCCCTCATCTCTTTCAGCGGCTGGAAGAATTTAGTTCCTTGGGGTTGTAGCCCCGAGGTCCCCATTTTCTTGCCGGGTGTCAGCTGAAACGGTGGCCCGCACTCATTGGCTTGTGGCTTCTCCCACCATCTTCGAAACCCGCCGGGAGAGTCTTCATGTGGCATCTCTCTGACCTCCTTTCTGCCTCCCCCTGTTGCCTTTAAGGATTTGTATTATTAGATAAGGCCCACCCCATAATCAGGATTATCTCCCTGTCTGAAGATCCTCACAACCTAATTACATCTGAAAAGTCCTTTTTGCCAAGTGAGGGAACATATTCACAAGTTCTGGGGATTAGGACGTAGACATCTTGTGGGGGGCATTCTATCTGCCAACCTCCTCACTCAGAGCAAAACCCCCAAGTCCTCCATCACCCCTCTGCCCTTGTCTCCCCCCTTTCTTCCCTTCCTTCCTTCCTGCGACCTGGGCCTCCTCACCAGGCACATTCCTGCCTCAGGGCCTTTGCACAGGCTATTTCCTGGGCCTAGACTATCTCCTCCCAGAAATCTGCAAGTCTCCTCCCTCACCTCCTCCAAGTCTCCCCTCCCATGTCTCTTCCCCAGAAAGCCCTTCTCTGACACCCTCCCCTCCCTCATTTACAACCACCACAAACCCCCTGTTACTACTTTCTTTTTCCCCACTGCATTCGCTGCCCTGGGATATACTAAAGATATTTACTCGCTTATCTTGTCTCTTGTCTGGCTCCCACCCAAATGTCTCCTTCACCAGGAAGGTCTCTTGTCTCTGCTGTTCCTTCCTGACTCCGCAGTGCCTCCCCATGCTCTGCCCCCCGGCACCCAGCAGTTGCTTAATAAATATTTGTCAGATGGAATGGAGGGCAGGCAGGGCCCCAGTGTGAAGGAAGACCCAGGGTCCAGAGGAAGGCTGGAGGGAAGTCAGTGTGGGGGGGAGAGCAAAAGACCTTCTAGAAGAATCCTGGAGTCAAGAGGACACTTCGGGAAAAATGAACCAGCATGAAGCAGGTCTTACTCATGGGGTGGGATCAAATGGAGTTCTAGTTTGGCTTCCTATAGCAACTTAATGTGCTTTCACTGGGTTGGGGGGGGTGGGGGCAGGCATGGGTGTCAGCTGGATAAACTCTCAGCTTCCTGACTGTTCCACGCATCTCAGATCACAGATGCTCTTGTGGTCGCCTGAAATCACAAAGCAGCTTAGGCAAAATTCAAGACCGGAATGTCCAGATCTGAGCTCAGATTGTGGTTTAGACTTAAATATGCCCGCCCCCCACCCCGCCTTCCCCAGGGCCTGGTTCTGGGGGCCCAAAGTGGTGCAGGGGCCCATCCTTCCCTCCCTCCCTTCCTCACCTTTCTTGTCACACTTAAAGAAAACCAGAGCTGGACAAATGTTAAAGCGATGAAGATAAATTTTGTTTTTTAAAAACTATTGCAGTAAGGGAAAGAGAGCTCGGTGTAGAACCGGGCTCAGTTCTGATTTACAGCCAAGGAGCAGGGTCGGGGGCAGCAGATGGAAAATTACTAGGAGCAAACATCAGGAGGAAGGGAATGTTCTAGCTCCACTGACTTAGCAGGATTCTTGCTAAAACTGGATTCTATAAGGAGAAGCCCAAGGTTGAGGACCAGTCAACACTCAGGATCTGAGCTCAGGGAGGGAATGGGGAGTGTGGGGGGTCAAGTGGTGGTCCCCAAAAGGACAGGTCCCACATCCTCACCCCTGGAACTTTTATTTGGAAAAAGGGTCTCTGCAGATAGGATTAAGTTAAGAATCCTGGGATGAGATCATCCTGGATCAGCTGAGGAAGTGACGAGTATGTCTCTATAAGGGACAGAACATGAGAGGACAGAGACAGCCGTGGGGCAGACAGGGGCAAACACAGAAATTACCGCAGTGCAGCCACAAGCCAGGGCGTGCCTGGGGTCACTGGAACTGGAGGCAGCCAGGGAAGATTATGCCTTAGGGGTGCTGGGCTGGCCCACACCTGCAGTTCACATGCTGGCCCCCAGCACTGAGGGAGAGTAAATTCCTACTGTGTTAGTTGAAGTTTGTGGTCCTTTGTTGTGGCAGCCTCAGGACACCAGAGGGCAGCTGGTCCTGGTGGAACTTACTCTGTGGTCAGGAGATGCTGCCTTTCCCAGGCCTACCTGGTGTTCAACGCCCAGCCTTCCTTTTGTAAATGTTTTTAAGGAACCCTCCCACCTGGCCCCTGCCTCTCCCTTAAGACCTGCTCTCTGCTCAGCCGTATTCTCTCCCCCATTGAAACCCATCATATGCTCGCAGTCAGAGTCCCAGCACCTCCTCCAGGAAGCCCTCCTGGATGTACCCTGTGTTTTTGATCTACCAGAGCAGTCACCAGCCCCTTTCTTCTGCCCTCCAGAGGCCATGAGGCCTCCAAAGTCCAGGGGACCCACAGCAGATTTCCCAGGACATCCTGCTGATGTTTTGTCTTTCCTTGGCTTGAGGTGAGGAGGGCACTCTGCTCTGTCCCTTTTCTCTTCACAGGGAGAGAATAAAGCTCACAGCACAGCCTCCTCCAAAGAAAACCTCCTTGTAAAATCCTCTCCAAACCTGCCTTCCTCAAGCCCTTTAGACCCTGATCAAGTGAGAGTCATAAAACACACTGTGAGCCATCAACTTTAGAAATCTTGGTTTAGGGGCACCGGGGTGGCTCAGTCATTATGCATCTGCCTTCTGCTCAAGTCATGATCCCAGGGTCCTGGGATTGAGCCCCATGTCAGGCTCCCTGCTCAGCGGGCCTCCTTCTCCCTTTCCCACTCCCTCTGCTTATGTTGCCTCTCACTGTCTCTCTCTCTGTCAAGTAAATAAATAATCTTTTTTTTTAAAAGATTTTATTTTTATTTATTTATCTGACAGAGAGAGATCACAAGCAGGCAGAGAGGCAGGCAGAGAGAGAGGAAGGGAAGCAGGCTCCCCGCTGAGCAGCGAGCCCGACGCGGGACTCGATCCCAGGACCCTGGGATCATGACCCGAGCCGAAGGCAGCGGCCCAACCCACTGAGCCACCCAGGCGCCCCAATAAATAAAAATCTTAAGAAGAAAAGGAAAAGGAAAGAAAAAAAAATCTTGGTTTGATGCTTCTCACTAGTCATCATATCTACTTATTTTGGGTCTAAATGAAAATGTCCATCTTAGCATCCTGTTACTCCAGTAATATCCAACACTGGGGGCCTCTGATGTTTCTCCCTGAATATTCCCAGTTCTCCACCTTCCAGGCACATGATGGGTGGCACTTCCTGGTTCCCCTGGGGTTGGCTGGAGCCATGTGATGAGTTTTGGCCAATCAGCTACAAGCAGAAGTGATGACATCACTGCCAGTTTGGGGCATTTAATTGCTCATGCAGGACCCTCTGCTCTCTCTCTGCTCTGTGACTAAGAACATTCCAGATAGTTGCTGGCCCATCAGCCTATATCCTGGCATGAGGATGACCCACACAGAGGCCCCATGTGGTCCCAAATGGTCATGTAGCATGAGCAAGAGATAAACCTTTAAGTCACGGAGATGTTGGGGTTACCAAAGCCTGACCCAGCGTCTCAGCTGGTGTATTAGTATTCTGTGGCTGCTGTAACAAATTATGGCAAATTTGATGGCTTAACACAGCATTTATTCCCTTACAGTTCTGGAGGTCAGAAGTCTGAAATCAGTTTCACTGGACTGAAATTAGAGTACGAGAAGGACCCTGCTCCTTTGGAAGGTTTTAGGGGAGACTCTGTTTTCTTGACTTTTCCAGCTGCTAGAGAGGCATTGCTGTGTTCTTTGGCTCATGGCCCCTTCCTCCATCTTCAAAGCCAGCACTGTAGCCTCTTGTAACCTCCCTCTGTTTCCCCCCCCTTTTTTTTTTAAAGATTTTATTTATTTATTTGACAGAGAGAGATCACAAGTAGACGGAGAGGCAGGCAGAGAGAGAGAGAGAGAGAGAGGGAAGCAGGCACCCTGCTGAGCAGAGAGCCCGATGTGGGACTCGATCCCAGGACCCTGAGATCATGACCTGAGCTGAAGGCAGTGGCTTAATCCACTGAGCCACCCAGGTGCCCCTGTTTCCCCCTTTTAAGAACACTTGTGATTGCATTTAGGGGCCTCCCAGATAATCCAGGATAATCTCGCATTTCAAAAGCCTTAACTTAATCCCTTCTGCAAAATCTCCTTTGCCATAGAAAGTCACATTCACAGGTTCCAGAGCTCAAGAACTAATATCTGGGGGAGGGGAGCATTGTTCAGCCTGGGGACAGTGGGTTCACCTAGAAGCAAGGATTCAAATGCAAGTCATTTATTTGGGGAATGACCCCAGGGAGGAGAGTGAGGAGATAAGAGGTTTGAGCTATGCCAGGAAGCCTGGGCCTGGCCACACCTGAATTTCAGCCCTCTTAGGGTGCTGAGAGCACCCTGAGGTTTAGCAGCTTGAGTGACTGCTTTAAAATCTAAATTGGACCTGGTCACTTTCATGATCAGAACCCTCCATTAGCTTCTCAGAAAAAAATCTATGCTCCTCCCCACAGCCTATAAGCCTCTGTCACTTCCCTGCCCTCATCTCTTACCACTGTTGCCCTTTCTCACCTCCCTCCGGCCTCCTCAATGTTTCTCAAACACACCAATCAAGTTCCAGCCACAGGGCCTTTGAATATGCCTTTCCTCCCTCCAGGAAAAATCTACCCTCTGGGACATCTGCATGGCTTGCTCTCTCTCTTCACTCAGGTTTCTGCTTGGGGCATGGACTGTCCCCTAATATCCCTTTTCTTGTCTTTTTTTGTAAATAAATTATTTTTTACTGTGATAAAAGACAATCCTAAAGTTTACCATTATAACCATTTCAAAGTGCACAACTCGGTAGCATTAAGTATATTCACAATGTTGTGCAACCAGCACCACTGCCTCATTCCAGAATTTTACCATCACTCAGTGGAAATCCTATACCCATTAGGTGGTCACTCCCTGTTCTTCCCTCAATTTTCCTTGTCTTTTGTATTGATAAGGCACCTCCATTTTTAAGCTGGGCACATGACCACCCAGGAAAAAGACTTCATTTCCCGACCTTCCTTGAAGCTATGCCATGTGACTTTGTTCTGGCCAATGACAGGTGAACAGTAGTGATCTGTGCTCCTTCGCCTTCTGGGTGATGCCCTTGAAGGGGAGGAGTGGAGCCTCCCCTGACCTTTCTCCTCCCATTGGCTGCAAAGTGGCCATGCTGGGGAGGCATCTTGGTCCACCGTGGAGGAGGTAAAACAAAAGACAGAAAGAGCCTATATCCTCACCAAAATATAGCCAACCACCCCAGGCTTGGACCATTTACACCCTGACTATTAAGTAAGTACTAAGTAAAGTTATCTCTTGGGGCCCCTGACTGGCTCAGTCTGGAGAGCATGCAACTCTTGACCTTGGGGTCGTGAGTTCAAGCCCCACATTGGGTGTAGAGATGACTTAAACTTTAAAAATGTATCTCTTGGGGCACCTGGGTGGCTCAGTGGGTTAAGGCCTCTGCCTTCGGCTCAGGTCATGATCCCAGGGTCCTGGGATCGAGCCCCGCATCGGGCTCTCTGCTCAGTAGGGAGCCTGCTTCCCTCTCTCTCTCTCTCTCTCTCTCTCTGCCTGCCTCTCTGCCTATTTGTGATCTCTGTCTGTCAAATAAATAAATAAAAATCTTTAAAAAAATAAATAAATAAAAATGTATCTCTTGTTTGAGCCACTGTAATGTTGGATTTCTGTTCCAGCAGCCAAAATGATATTGTAACTGCCAATTTGGTGATAGAATTTAAAATACCTGGCATTATCTTAGCGGGTGGGCAGCTGGTAGGATTCACACAGGACAGGCTGGGAAGCTGGTGGCCCTTGTTACGCAGGGACAAAATGGTTAGGTAGCCCATTGCTATAGACCGAATGTGTGTTTTCCTCCAAATTCAGATGGTGAAACCAAATCCCCAACAGGATGGTTAGAGGAGGTGGGGCCTCTTGGGGTGATTAAGTCATGGGGATGGAGTCCTCACAAATGGGAGTCCTCACTGCTCCGCAAAAGAGACCCCAGAAAGCTCGCTTGCCCCTTCCACATGTGAGGACACACTGAGAAGACAGCCGTCCATGAACCAGGAAGCCGGTCCTCACCAAGTGCCAAATCTGCCAGCTCCCTGATCTTGGACTTACAGATTCCAGAACCAAAAAATAGATATCTTTTGTTTATAAGCAACCCCATCTATTGTAATCTGTTGAAACAGCCCAAATGGATTAAGCTACCTGGCATCTGTGAGACCCTTGAAGACAGCCTGTAGCTCTAGGTGGCTTAGTCTGTTTGGGTTGTTATGACAGATACAATAGACTGGATCTATTACCGAACACGAGCCTCGCAGCTATGGCTGCCATGCAAGTCAGAAATGACCTGTGTCCTTCAAGCCATAATACTTCCCTCCTATCAGCATCCTTTCGGTTCCCGAGATCAGATGGCAAAGTTCTGGATATCAGACTCAGGTAGTGGCGGAGACTGCTTAGTGAACATACGGGCGGTGAGGGGGACCTGCATTTGGGGGCCGTGTCGCTACAGCAGCCTCATGTTTACCTTAACTAATACCCACAGAAGAAAAATGCTTCCTTCATCAACCGCTATGGGGATTCAAGGAGGGATTCCACATAAAGCCACGAGCATGTGTCTGGCACCTAGAAGACGCCCAGTAAATGTTCACTGTTTCCCCACCACCTCCGCCTCGGGTTTGGGGAAGATGTCCCTTCCCAAACTGCTGGGGAAGCTCCTTTGCTATGTCTTTTGTTGCCAGGTGTGAAACCCAGTCCCCAGACTGGTCTCCTCTGCAACCACAGCTCCTGTCTGGCAGACCCTCTCCCACAGCTTGCTCTCTGCCTGATTCTGGTAACTCTGTTCCCTCCCCAGGCCCCTTCCTTCCCAGTTAGTTCCCTTAAACCTGTCCACCTCACCTCCTGAAACGCTCCTCTGCTAACCCCCAAAGCACACTGCCAGCAACCAGCTACTAGGGGCCAGGACCGATTTCTTGCGAAACTTTTTATGATCCTCCCCTGACTACTAAGTGGTTAAAAATATCCACTCCGCCCAGGCAATTTTGCTAAGCTGGTGTCAGGGGGAGAAAGGGAGACGAGGGAGAGCTCACAAATGAAGCAAATTGCTGAAAATCGGATTTTTACTGTCTTATCGAGGAGCCACATGAGAGGAGAGGAGATTGCAATTTCTGCCGGAACTTTCTCACATCCCCGCATCTGGGGTAAGCAAGTGGTGAGAGCAGGGGAGGAGCAGGCTGGAAGGACCAGGGAAGGAGAACAGAAGGAAAGACAGAGGCTGAAGAGGCAGGGAGTAGGAAGGTGGGGTGGGGGGGTGGTGAACAGGAGGAAAGGGGAAGTAATTAGGGGCAGCCCTGAGAAAGGCTGGGGGTCCCCAGGGTGTTGGATGCCAGACCCCAGCCAGAGGCTCCTGCTGGGGCTGTACCGCTTTTGGAGATCCTGCACCCACCCACAGAGTCTGATTTTAATTGTCCAGCAGGGACGAGTGTCCTTATAAGGAGGAGAAAGGGAGATAGACATAGGGATAAAGGCCATGTTCCAATGGAGACAGACACTGGAGTGATGTGGCTACAAGCCAAGGAATGCCTGGAGCCCCCAGAAGCTGGAAAAGACAGAGGAAGGTGGCTTTGGAGGTACACCTTGCTTTTGGCCCAGCAATAGTGACTTCAGACTTCTTGCCTCCAGAACTGTGAAAGAACACTGATATTATTTTAAGCCACTCAGTTTGTGGCTATGGGTCTGTTACAGCAGCCCTAGGCCACCCATCTGTACCTACAACACTGGGCAACTGAAAGGATTAGATGATTGAATATGCACCAAGGGCTTAGAAAAGTGCTTGTCATAGAGTGGGGAGACACTGCAGATTTGTTGAATGGATGAGGAAGTGTTCAGTGAGCTCCTATCATGTGCCAGGTGTTGTGCTAGATGCTGGGGATAAAATGGGAAGCTAGCCCCAACCTGGTCATTGGGCTCATGACAAATAAAACCTAGTTAGGGGACAGATGTGGATCAAATCAACATTCTAGTGAAGTGCAACTACCTACTGAGGAATGGGCTCCAGAGAAAAGAACCAATTTTCAAAGAGCTTAAGCCAGCCAAAACTTGACATAGATGGTGCCAGGGGGAGGTGTGCTAAAGGATGAGTAGGTGTTAAAAAGAGGAAATTGGAGGAAAGGGAGAAACTTTGCAGATGATGATAACCATATGTGCAAGGGACCTGAGGCAGGAAGACGGCTTGGAGCATGTGCAAAATAGTGGGAAGACCAGGGTGGCTGGAAGAGAGGACAGGAAGGGGTAGAGGAGTGCAGTAGGAAGTTGATGCAATGAGCATAGGTCAAATCACTCAAGATCATGTGGGCCATATTGTAATTTTTGGTCTTTATTTTAAGAACCAGAGAACTATCACAGTCATCCAAGTGGGGTTGATGATGGTTTGGACTAGAATGGTTGATGGAGATGGAGAGATGTAGGCAAATTCAAGGGATGGCTATAGAGGCAGAGTCCACAAGACCCATTCGGGGAAGTAGAGTTCATGAGACTTGGTGGTAGATTGATGTGGAGGTCTGGAGGAAGAGATTTCATATAGACTAGGGCTTTGCAGGTCTGAGATGCCTAGAAAACATTGAAATGAAATGCTGACAAGGTATTTAGATGAGGCTGTAGTCCTCTGGAATATAAATATCATGGTCATCATTTATGGTGTATCAGTCAAGACAGGCTGCGTTATGCTGCAGTAACAAATAAAACCAACTTTTTTGGGGCTTCAAACACCAAAGCTTCATTTCTTGCTCATACTACTTGGCTGTGATGGGTCAGAAGGGGTTAGGGTGGCAGGGGAGTTGTGGGGGGAGACACGGGATGGCGTGCCTGGCTAGCTCAGTTGATGGAGCATGTGACTCTTGATCTCGGGGTCATGAGTTCAAGCCCACATTGAGCTTGGAGCTTACTAGGCTTACTAAAATGAATGAATGAAAGTATGTATGTATGTATGTATGTATGTATGTATGTATGTATGAATGAATAAATGAATGAATGAAAGTAAAATGCAATCACAAGAAAAAAAAAATAGAAGGGGTAGGGTGGATATGACTGCCCTCCAGGACCAAGGCTGATAAAGCAGCCACCATCTTGAATGTTGCCAATTGCCATGCCAGAGAGAAAGATTACTCTGGAGGGATCCCTGTCAGCAATGACATGATCCAGCCCAGAAGTGGCACATGTTAGTTCTGCTCAAAATTCATTGGCCAGAACTCATCATATGGCCCCATTTAACCCCAAGGATGCCAGGAAATGTGATTCCCTGGAAGGGGAGAAAAATATTTGGAGAGCAGCAGTCATGACTTAACCACATTGGCATGAAAGGGTGGTCTGGAGAAAGACCGAGAGCCCCCTCAAACCCAACATTTAATGACCCTATAAAAGTAAGCCTGGGGGAATGCTAAGATTTTTCTGTGCATTGGTCTGGTGGCTGCTACAGGCAGAGGTCAGGCAACCCAGACATAGGCATGCCAGGAACTGAGAGATGAGAACATGGCCAGACTGGAGATCTTTCCTCCAGTAGTCTGATATTCTCCCAGAATCCCATTGCATCGGTTAGGTTGAGGCTGGGAAGACAGGCTGGGAAGACAGAAGGCAATCTAGATATTTCAATAGGGACAGATTTAATGCAGGGAATCAGAGCCAGCAAACCCACTGAGAGGGCTGGGGGGAGTCACACCGACATCCGGGAAGGCAGCGTATACAGGAGCCATAGAGAATCACTGTTGATGCTTGGTGACCCCAAGTGTCTACTCTCAGCATCAGAATAGACTATTTGTAGGACAATGCCCAGAAAGTGCCAGGCCAATCTCACAGCTGCCATTTGCTTGCCATTGACAGGACAAATGATGGCTCCTGTTTCTCTTCAGCCTAACAAATCTTGCATGAACTCCTCTCAGTTGTAGACTCCACCCCATAGCCCTGTTGACAAGGGAGTCTTAGACATGTCTTAGACATGTAGTTCTCAGACTCTAGCCCCTGAGGTACAGTGAAGAATCAAAAGAGGTGCAGAGTTGCTAACAGATAGTTGAGCACTCCCAAAAAGGTGGACCATGGAGACAGTGGCCGGAAGGGTTTGGGACCCAGCGATGTGCTGGCGAGGAGGAGTCCGAGTGATGGTGGGCCATGGGGTGGACCCCCACTCCACACAGGCAAGACACTCCCTTGTTCCCTGAGGCCATTCCTTCCCAGGCATCTCTTGGATTGTGTTCCTCCCTATAAAGCAGCAAAAATTAGATGACAGTGTGAAGCCTGAGTGATAAAGGGGCTGGCTCAGTCCATGGAGCATGAGACTGTTGATCTCAGGGATGTGAGTTTGAGCCCCATGTTGGATGTCGAGATTACTTAAAAATAAATTCTTTAAAAAAAAAAAGTAAAAAATGGAGTCGTATTCAGTGAGCTAAAGAAATGAGCTATCAAGCTACAAGAAGACATAGAGGAAGCTTAAATGCATATTGTGAGTGAAAGAAGCCAGTCTAAAAAAGCTACGCACCGTAGGATTCCAACTATATGACATTCTGGAAAAAGCAAACTATAGAGATAGTCAAAAGAACCAGTGTTGTGGGGCGGGGGCCACGGGGGCGTGCGCAGAGGGAGGACTAGGTGGACCACAGGGGATTTTTAAGGTGGTAAAACTATTCTATGATACTGAAATGGTGGATCCATGAACTCTTGCAGTTGTAAAAACCCGTAGAACATGCAACACTGAGCGTGAACCCTAACGCAGGGAGTGGACTGAATTGATACTGGTTCATCTGCTGTAACAAATTGTCACACAAATGTAAGACGTTAATGACAGGAGAAATTGGAGAGGTGTGTGGAACCTGTCTGCACCGCCTGTACAATTTTCCTGTAAACCTAAAACTGCTTCAACATACATAATCTAGGGCCACCAGGGTGGCTCAGTTGGTTAAGCAACCAGCTGGTCATGATCTCAGGTTGTGATCTCAGGTGGTGAGATAGAGCCCCTCGTGTGGCTCTGCACATTTTCTCTCCTTCTCCCTTTGTCCCTCTGCCCCCTCTCAAAAAATATATATATATTTGATTTAAAAAACCAAAGCACCGGCTCCTTGGGGCTGGATCATGCTCCAGTCGGCAGGTAGTCTCTGATAAACAGAGGTAATTGATTGCTGGAGCTGCAAGAGTGCTCTAAGCATGAGCTCCCAGCCCCTACGGCTGGCAGCCATGAACCTCACACTTCTGGCAGACCAGGGAACTAGCCTGGGCTGCTTCCCCTGTCAACCTGGAGAGTCTGTTTCCAGGGTCTGGGACTCCCTCACCAAGAACCATCTCAGGCTCTCCTGGATTAGTAAGCCATGGGGCCTCAGTTTCACCATCCATAAGTGGGCATGTAATATGTAATAGTTAGCATAGTCTCAGTTATGCTACGTAACAAGCAAGCCTGGGTTGCTGAGCTAGAAGAGGCTGTGTTTCCGGGTTCCAGACATGCTGCTTGTCCACAGTATGGGGAATGGGGCTCCTGAAAGACACACGGTTATGATTCGGCAGGCCCAGGTTTGCAGCAGGTCAGCATGGCCGTAACAGATATTTCTGAGTCTCTGAGCCGCAGAAGCAGCCAACACACCAATGCTGACACTTTTGCAAACACGGCTGCCAGACGCCTGGCCCCTGCCTGGAGCCAAATGCTTTTCTGTCCTTCTCTCCTCCCTCCCTGCCCCACATTTCCTTTGGAGCTGGAGGTTAATAAACTCATCACTGATGAGCAGGGAACATGTCTGCAGAGGTTTTAATTACAGCAGAAAATTGGCCCAATTGGTATTTAATGTAGAGTAAGTGTTGAGTTAACTGGTCAAGGCAGGACAAGCTGAGGTTTGCATGGAGGTGTCCTGAGCCCTGCCTGGATGGTTTTCCCCGAGAGCCTCGAAGGGCAAGGGCTGCTGTAGTGTTGGCTCTCCCGGGGCTGCGGCCACACTTCAGAGATCCTGGGGGAGAAAAGGAAGCAGCCTGAGGTGAAGGGGTTAGAAGACATTTCTGAAAGCTCAGCTCAGGGCTCTGCTCTCTGGCCTCTTGGCTTTTCCCCTTTGCGATGTTTGACCTCCTTCTCTTCCGGGCAGCCTTAGAGAGAGTGCTGGTGCTTGTGTGGACAGGGTGTAGGAGGAGCAGGAGAATGGAGTGGAGGAGAATTGGTTGGGGGTGGGGCAAAGTGGAGCTGCAGGAGCTAAACTTTTTTTTTTAAGATTTTATTTATTTATTTATTTATTTGACACAGAGAAAGAGAGCACAAGCAGGAAAAGAGGCAGAGGGAGAAGCAGTCTCCTGATCAGCAAGGAGCCCAATGTGGGGCTGGATCCCAGGACCCTGAGATCATGACCTGAGCTGAAGACAGATGCTTAACTGACTGACCGACCCAGGTGCCCCGGAGCTAAACTTTCTAAGTAAGGTGTGGGAGAGGAGAAAGTGCCCCGCTTCTCCCACCTTGCCTCTCGGATCTGCCTCAGGGGAGCTAACAGAGGAACCTTTTTGGAGAGCCTGTGCTCAAGACAGAAAAAAACCCCAAAGCCCCAAACAATAGGAGGCAACGGGCTAACAGAAGCCAAGCTCACCCAGAATCCATTACAAGTGTCACTACAATTTTCCATACATTCCAGGAGCCCCCAGGATGACTGCATCCTGTCCAGAGAGACCGTATAGATATAAAAGCATAATTTCTGGAATCAAACTGCCCAGATTCTAACTCTGACTCTGCCACCTACTAGCTGGGTGACTTAGGGCAAGTGACTTAACCTGTTTGTGTCTCAGTTTTCTCACCTGTAAAATGGGGGTGTAATTTCTAATAGTGAGTCTAGGCGAGGCTGCAGAAACAAAAGAAACTCAGCATCTCAGTGACTGAAAATCACAAGGTTTATTTCTCACTCATGCTTCATGTCTGTTTTGGATCATCGCAGGGAGGCTCTTTTTATCATGGTCACTGGTAGAGCAGTCACACTCCAGAACATTCTAGAATATTGCTTCTGGTCATGCAAAAAGGAAATAAGAGCTTTGGAAGGTCATGCACAGGTAACTAAATGCTCTAGCTGGGAATGACAGGTGTCAGTTCCACTCACAACTCATTGGTTAGAACCAGTCAGGTGACCTCCTCCACAAGGAGGGCAGGAAGCACAGTTCTTGGCCAGCAGCATTGATGGGCCTCCTACTTACAGGTTGTCATAAAAATTAAGTGAGGTGGGGCACCTGGATGGCTCAGTGGGTTAAACCTCTGCCTTCGGCTCAGGTCATGATCTCAGGGTCCTGGGATCAAGCCCCGCATTGGGCTCTCTGCTCAGTAGGGAGCCTGCTTCCTCCTCTCTCTCTCTCTCTCTCTCTCTCTGCCTGCCTCTCCACCTACTTGAGATTGAAATAAATAATATCTTTTTTAAAAAAATTAAGTGAGGAAATGAATGGGAAATGCTTAGAACAGTGCCTGGCATACAACAAACACTCTTTCCATGTTCCTGATTTTGTGTTTTACCAGGAAAAGTGACCTCACCCAGGTCTCCTGATGCTGATGGAGCAGGATCGAGATGGACCAGTGGCTGGAAGCCTGAAGATGTGCTCCAGGTGTGTGCCAGGGACGTCCAACCACCGAGGCACCGATCAGGGCACACTCGTGCCTGACCCTGAACTCAGACAAGACCACAGAGTTCCCCCATGCATTCCAGGGAGGGAGATGCGAGCTGGAGCCTGCCCAGACCCTCCAACAGGCAGCCCCCACCTCCAGAGACCTACCTTATGCCTGTGCCATGCTGATGCCACCCAGGCCGAGGACAAGTGCTCATGGCAGCTTCAGCGAGCATCCGGGACCTCCAGAAGGTAGGAGGTCCTACCACCTGCCACCGCCCCTCACCGTTCTTCACTTACCTGTTGGTTGATGACCTTTCCTCTTGGTCGGGAGGAGCACTCCCTCAGAGGAGTTCTTGACCCAGAGACGGTGACAAGTAACACCTGTGAGGAAACAGACCCCCAGAGTCATAGTCCCTTGCTCAGGGTCTCCCAGCAAAAAGTCATAGAGTCAGGATTCAAACCCAGGCTGGTCTCTCTTCTGAGAGTTAAAATATGTCACCACGCTTCCTCTTGGAGTCCACGTCTGCATCCCCTCTCCTCTACTAGCTCCCCACAAGTCCCACCAACCTCCCGAAACCTTCCCTTCCCTTCCCGCCCCGCAGAGCCAGGCAGCTCCGGGAACCCCTGGTTTCCCCACCATCCAACCAGAGCTCATTTCAAAGGTGGAAACCGAGGCCTCCCAGGCACCCAGGGAGACCCCTGAACAATGGACATCGCCCAAGGGCAGGAAAAGCGCAGGCAACTCCAGGTAAAGCCAGGTGCTCTCCACAGACCCTAATCACCCCAGAAGAGCCCAGCCATGCCCACACCAGGAGGCTTCTTCCAGCAGCTTTGGCTTCTGCAAGGAGAGGGTAGAAGAAAAGCAGTGCCCTTTGCCAGCTCCCCAAACAGCCTCCAGCGCCCCCCCAACCCACATGGGGACAGTGGGGGGCCGCGGCTGCCCAGGAGGGGCCTATTCCCAGCTTCCTCTGCCAGAGGTGGATTCCCAGACTGCGGAGAGCAGGGGGCGGGGTCCTGGCGCCCTGGCTGGCAGAGGGAAAAATGTGTCAGCGTGCCCCACCCCCACCCGGGGGACCTCCCCGCGCGCGTACATACTGCGCTGTCCATCCTCTGCTATGATGGGCAGAGATGGCCCCCAAAGCGCTCTGGCTTCCCTCATTTGCTGCAAGCTAAGCCCTGCCTGGGGCCTCCCTGCCCAGCAGGGGCAGAAAAGGCGAATTAAGGAGGATTTAGAGACCCGCCCGCCAGCTGAGAGATTAGATGAGATCAATATACAGAGGGCCAGGTGAGATCCCGCTGAGGGGCTCCTTAAGACCCGTGACCCTGAGAGGTAATTAACAGGCTTGCTGGGGTCAGCCAGACCCCTCACCCCCACCTCTACCCTATTTGGCAGCCCCCACAAAGCCCAGGCTGAGGTCCTGGCTCCCTCTTAGTCCTCCGCACCAGCCCTGCACAGGTTCAGAATCAGGGTCCTCCCCCAGTCACCTCCCCCGGGAGCCTGGAGGGATCACTGTCTAGTCTCTGTCGCCCTTGGAGTGCTTGCTACCTGCCAGAAGCTGTCTAAAGCTTTATAGAGCTCCCTGATTTTTCACAATTCTAGAAGGCACGATGCTATCATGATGAGGTCTACTCTGCAGATGGAGAAATGGAGGCAGCGGGGGGTGAGGGAGCTTGTCTAAGGTCACACCACAAATAACCATGAACCTGGGATTCAAATCTAGGCATTTGGGGTTCAGAGCTTGGGCCCCTAACCTTCTGGACTACAGTCCTCTGCCCTTCCCCTCACTCCCCTCCCCCACACAACTGGCTTTAACTCCTAAACAAGGCAAGACCAATAACCTCAACATATTGTCCCCCAGGCATTTTTCCAACACCTTTAACCACCTGGACCTCAACGGAGCAGCCACGTGCAAGAGAAAACTCTATGACCAGAAGCACATGACACAAAGTCCGTGCATCAATGAAAGCATGTGACCCAGGAGGTGTATAAGCTCCAGAAAGAGGGGGGATCCCATTAATCTTGTCTCAAGGAGCCTAACACCTGGCATGTGGTGGGTGGTCAATATATTTTTGTGGAATTGAATTGAACTGGTGGTGGTGGCCTTTATCTACAGCCCCTTTGCTCCTAGTTTAGACACAATAATAACTGGCCAGGTTACTCAGGCTGGACACATCAGCAGTGCTGAAGGCCAAGAACAGGAAGAAGTCTTGCCTCCAACACTTACTAGCCCTGCGTGCCTTCTTCTGTAAAATGGGTTATTGCGAGGGTTACAGAAAATTATTAACAAATGTCTAACATGGTGCCTGGTACCTAGCGAGAACTAGATAAACATTAACTTGAATTTTTTAGGCGCTAGCAGAAAAACTATAAAAATAGACATAATTTATAAAAAATTAAAAATTTAAAAAAATTTAAAAAAAATAGACATAAGACCTAAAAAAAAAAAAAAGCCAAAAAAGGAAGGCTGAGATCCTGTTATCTATAGAAAGCCTGAAAGGGGATTTGAAGAGCTACCTATAACCCTGACGTATGTGATAAGAGCTGGTATTATCAATCCTGGGCATTTGCACCTCCCAGCAAGCCGAGGAAGTGGGTACTACAACCACTGCACTTATAGATGAAGAAGCAGAAGAAGCTCAGTGAGGTTAAGAAACTTCACCAAGATCACACAACATGTAGCAGCCAGGCTGGGACTCAGACCCAGCTCTGTGTGACCTCAAAGTCCTGCCCCAAGAAAAACTAGAAGAATAAACACATGAAGATCAACGGTGATATCCTCAAGGCTGGAAATTGGGAGATCGCTTTTGCCTTTCGGTGCGCTCTGAGTGTGTTTCCTGCCTGTGCTAGTAACAATAATAATAAAGCTAAATATTTTTAAATCCTTTCTAAATATAACCCTTTAGGTAAGAGGAAAAGCTCAAAAGGAAAAAACCCATTGTGGTTAGGGTCCCCACGGGAAGCACTCTGTTAAGTAGGTGACTTGCAGTCTGTTATAGGAATGAGAGAAGCTATAGCATAAGGGCGTCTGGGCCCCTGTGAGGCTGGGGGGCCATTACCACCCCGAGGAGCTGTGGTCCCACTCAGGTGAGTGGCTAGCTTGCAGGACAGGCTCAGAGCTGACCCCACTCCCCACCTGCTCTCTATCTTCAACCAGAGCCTCCTTTTGGCTGACGCTGAGGAAGCCAGAGGACCAGGGAGCCCCCATCCACCCCAGCACCCCAGGGAAGGGTGGAAGAGGGCAAAAGTTCAATCCTTTTTTTTTTTTTTTTTTTTTTTGTCGGGGAGAGGAGGGGCATAGGGAGAGGGAGAGGGAGAGAAAGAATCTCCATGCTGGGGGTCGATCCCACAACCCTGAGATCATCACCTGAGCCAAAATCAAAAGTCAGACACTTAACTCACTGAGCCAACCAGGCACGCCAATGAAGCGTCAATCTTGAAAGCCACATGGGAACTACCTTATCCTACCCTCCTTAATGTAGAATTCAGAACCGGGGTTCTCTTCCACTGGTGGAAACCCCTTTTGGAGAAATATTTATTCTTCTGCATAAGATGGTACAGACAAGGACTTTGGCAAGAACAAAAACCTGGTAACAATCTAAGATCTAGCTGTGGGGAATGATCAATTATTAAGTGAATTATGGCCCCTACTATGGGAAATGAGACCAGAAAAAAAAAAAAAAAGGTGGTGCAAAAAAGCACCCAAATCTATTGTGATGATAGTGTGCATTGAATTGTGCCCTCCCCCCACCAAAAAAAAAGCACTCCCAAGTCCAAACCCCCGGTACGTGCGAACGGGGCCTTATTTGGAAATAGAGTCTTTGCAGATGTGGTGAGGTATGGCTCTCAAGTTGAGATCACTCTGGATTTTAGAGTGGGCCCCAAGCTCAGAGACTGGGGTCCTTACACAAGAAAGGAAAGGGGGATCGGAGAAACACAGAGAAGAAGGTCAAGAAATGCCAGGAACCCCCAGGAGCTGGAAGAGGCCAGGAAGGATTCTCCCCTAGAGCCTTCCCCGGGAGTGCGGCCCTCTTAACACCTTGATTTTCGTCTTCTGGTCTCCAGAATTGGGAGAGGACACGTTCCTATTGCTTTAAGCCCCCCAGTTTGTGGCCGTGTGGTGCAGCCCTCACAAGATACACGTATCATGAATACAGTGAGACAAGCAAGTTTCATAACAATGTGTGCAGTGTGATTCAATCCATGTCAAGACTGCTAGAAAGCACGAAGTAGCATTGTGGTCAATGGCCTGCCGACTGTCCTGGGGCCATCTGGAGTCGCCTGAGGCTTTAGTGGACAGTTTCCACACAGGCTTACAGCGGGACACCCCAAGCAGTCACATCCCCCACTAGGGGATTTCTCTTAGGGGTGGGCAGTGCTGTTACTGGCCCCAGGAGCAGCCCTCAGTCAGGGAGGCATGGGAGCTGGTGGATATGCCCCAACTCGGTTGGGGGGGGGGGGGAGGCAACGCAGACGCACAATCAACACCCAGCGGTTCCCAGCGGGAATGAGCCCCAGGTGTCCACAGGGGTCACCTGCTCACTAATGCCCCACCCTGTTAGTTTCCTACCTTCCCTGTTGTATTAATGATCTAATCCTGCTTAACAAATTACCTGAATTCAGTGGCTTAAGATGATGATCATTTATTATCTCTCATGTTTCTGCGAATCAGGAATTCAGACAGGACACAGGGGAACTGCATGTCTCTGCTCCCCAGTGTCTGAGACACCTCAGCTTCAAGCCTCAAAGACGAGGGCTGGAGTCTTCTGAAGGGGACCACTCCTTGCATGACGCGAGGCTGATGCGGGCTGTTGCTGGAGGACCTAACTAGGACTGTTGTCTGTAACACCCACATGTGGCCCCTCGCGGGATCTGGGCTTCTGTACAACATGGCTGGATGCCAAGGGCAAGCACTGAGAAAAAGAAAGGAGGAGGAGGATGGGGGAGGAGGACGATACTGAGGAGGAGGATAGGGAGGAGGAGGATGGAGGAGGAGGAGAAAACAAAGCAAATAGGGGAGAGCCAGGTGGAAGCCATCCTGCCTTCTGTGACCCAGCCTCTGAAACCTGTCAGAATCACTTTCTTTACACTCCATTGGTCGGAGCAGTCACAAACCCCACCCCGATTCAAGGAGAAGTGCACAGACCCCGCCTCTTGTGGGAGGAGCACGTTGTAGAAAGAGCCTGTACCAGGTGATAAAAATGAGGGGTGGCCATCTTGGAAATCACAACCTGCCTTTCCTTTTTGACTTCCCCAATCCCCTACAGCTGTTCCTGGGATCACCTCCCAGACCCACAACTTGCCCCCAAATCTTTGCTTATCTCAGAGTCGTTGTCTTCGAGGGAACTCAGATTAAGACATCGCACAAAGACTGCATTTATACAGGTGGGTATAGTATAGGTGTATGTAAATATTTAGGAAAAGATCTGTAAGGATATGCCCCAAACAGACAACAGTGGGTCCTCTAATGAGGAAACGGGGATGGGGGACAGGAGGGTTCATCTGTAATATGTGCATTTTTTTCCCCGAGGAGGGATTTCCTACATCCCTTGTAGAACATAACAGACGGAGGGGCAGGATCAGGAAGCACTCATGACTTATCACCGACGATAACTCTGGCCTTGAAGCAGCTATGACTCTCTTAACACACACGGGGGCCAGGAAGATAGGAAATAGAGGACACCCTCTGCAACCTCAGCAGGGAACCACCAGCCCATTTGACAGCTGAGCGGAGAGCTTGGGGTGGCTCAAGGGTCCAGGACTTCTGGGAACCTGAAGAATGCCCTCTCTATAAGAGTACTTGAGCCTCCATTACCTAATCTACGAAATGGGTATGACAGTGGTCATCCCGCAAAGCTGCTTGTGAGGGTTACATACATTATTACACAGGAGAGTGACTGGCACAGGACCTGGCATCTAAACACAGCAACAGACGTATTGAGTAACAGCCGTAGTCTGCAAGTTGTTTTCAGTGCTTTTCAGGTGTGAGTCCACATGAGTCCTGATAATAAGCTATGAACCAGGAGCTATGATTGTCTTGATTTGGTAAAAGAGGAACCAGAAAGGTTAAGGAGTGGGTCAAGGCCACACAGTAAGGCTGCCAAACCCTCCACCTGTCTTTTGACTCCAAATGCAGTGCTCCCTCTACCCATCACCCCGCACTTCCTCTGGGGGGGGGGTGGACAACAACGAATAAGCAAACAGGAAAAAAAGCTAGAGAAAGACCGTTTTCTTGGCCTTTTAAAGGACTAGGAGGACTAGTATAACCCAGGGAGCAGATACCCCTCCCCTTTCCACCCTTAACCACTGTCTGGGTTCCACACAGAACCTCCTCTCATAACCAGGGGTTTGGGACAAAGCTGGTAGGAGCAAGGATCTCCTTCAAGATCAGAGGCAGGGGGTTCCCCCTACCCCGACTCCCATTTCATTTTAAAGGGGGGAAAGCTCCCCATGTAATGAGGCTGAGCACTGGGTTCCTGGGGGCCTTGCAGCCCTGTTGTCATAGCAACCAGACTCACTAACAGTTTCTGGTACAGGAGGTGGCTGGGCCCACAGCTTGGGCTGGAGGGAAAGAAGGGGTAGGAAGGAGACCTCAAGGGCACCCCCTTGTCCTCAGACTGGACCCTCCATACCCAGTGCCAGAGGAGGCTAGGAGCCCACATCACCCCAGAGACACAGGGAGGGGCGCCACTACCCTTGAACTTCCATCCTGAATCTGGGGCAGCTCCTTAAATTTTCCAACTTTTGTCCACCCTGGAACACTATTGTGAAGCCTCAGAGGAGGAACACATCAGGTTTCACACTGCCTATGGTCCATACACAGCTCCAGGGGACATTTTCTTTTGTGTTTCCTTCTCCCCTTCTTCACCCTTGACTGAGGTATTACTCGGATAAGGTGAACTGCACAGATCTTAAGTTTCAGCTCAATGAATTTGCATGCATGTATATACCTGTGTATCCACCACCCAAAACAAGAGAGAATATGTCCATCCCTCCAGAAAACACCCTCATGCCCATTCCTGAAGTCCATATCCCCCAATCTGACTTTGTCATCATAGATGAGTTTTGTTTGTCCTTGAATTTCATATAAATGCAACCATACTGCGTGCCCTCTTCTGTCTGGTGTCTTTGACATAACATTGAACCTGTGGGACTCATCCTTACCATCACAAGTATTAGTACCCTGTCCTTTTTCTTTGTTGTGTAATATTCCATTGTGAGCCTGTGCCACAATTGGCTTATTTATTTATTCTACTGTTGATGGATATTGGCTTGTTAATAGATTGGTTCTTGAGATAAGCTGCCATGAACATTCTTGTATGTGAACACAGTGTACATTTCTATTGGGTAAGTACCCAGGAGTGCACCTGCTGGGTCACTGGGCAGGTGTGTGTGCATTTTTAGGAGACACCATCAAAGAGTTTTCCTAAATAGAGTGACTATAACATTTTACATTCTCATGAGCAGTGTATGAAAGTGCTGGGGTGCCTGACTGGCTCAGTTGGAAGAGCATGCAACTCTTGATCTCAGGGTCCTGAGTTCAAGCCCCACATTGGGTGTAGAGATTACTAAACAAAAATAAAAATGAGTTAAAAAAAAAAAAGTTCCAGAACACCTGGCTGGCTTAGGCAGTAGAGCATGACTCTTAACCTCAGGTTCATGAGTTCAAGGCCCACATGGGCATGGAGCCTACTTTAAAAAAAAAAAGCTCCAGTTGTCCACATCCTTGCCAACACTTGGTACCATCAGTCTGTTTCATTTTAGCCATTCCAGTCGGTTGTGTTGTGGTATTTCATTGTTTTATATGCATTTTTCTGATGACTGATGGCATTCAGCGTCTTCTCATGTGCTTATTTTCTACTTTGATACTCTGTTTTGCTAACTGTTCAGGTCTCCTATCATTTTATACATTTGGTTGTCTTTTCCTTACTGATTTGTAGGAGCTCTTTATATATTGTGGATATGCATCCTTTGTCAGAAACTATTACAAATATCTTCCTTCTGGGAGAATATTTCCTATGCCAAATTATCTCCCTAAGTTCTGGACGGAGAGCCACAAGAATAAGTAACCACAGATTATTATTTTTCCTGTTCCTTCTTCATGAAGAAGACAGGTGCCCTGACTTATTGAATGCCCATGACAAGCCAAGTACTTTCCATCCATTATATCCTTAAATCGTTACAACGTTTTTATTTAATTCACTTATTCAACCTATATTTGAAAATCTAATAGATGCCAGGTATTGTGGGACACACAGAATAAAAATCAAGGTCTAAAAAGAGACTGTGTTCCAGTGGGGAGTGGTGAGGAAGATTGTAAACCTGCAGACAAATAATCAAGGCCATATCAGAGTGGGGAAAGTGCCAGAGAGGTGGTGGTTAGAGAGTGACTGGGGGTGGTTGGAAGAGTCCCAGGAATGAAGTGACATGGAGCTGGGACGTGAAGAAGGTGGTAGAGCTAGCCATGTGAGATCTGGGGGGGAGGGTGTTGTAGGAAGGGGAACAGTGCAAAGGCTCCATGAAGCTGGGGTGCAGGAAGCTATGGGGAGAGGGATCCCGAAGAGGCCAAGTGAGGGATTTGAATCGAATCTAAGAGCCATGGGGATGGATTGCAGTGTTCTGAACAGAATGACATCATGAACTTCTTGCCTTTCCAAAGACCCCTCTGGGCCCCTGCAAAGACTGAGAGGAGGAGCCCAGGGCAGAAGCAATGATAATCCAGATAAACCAAGACGGGGGTAGGACTAGGGTGGGGACCACAGAAGTGGGAAGAAGTGGGTGATGTCTGGGGGACATTTTCTTTTTTTTGAATGAAGTATTACATGGATAAAATGAACTGCACAGATCTTAAGTTTCAGCTCAATGAGCTTTGTGCATGTATATACCTGTGTATCCACCACCCAAACCAAGAGAGTATGTCCTTCCCTCCAGAAAATGCCCTCATGCCCATTCCTGGAAGTCTATATCCCCCAGTCTGACTTTGTCATCATAGATGAGTTTTGCCTGTCCTTGAAATTTGTATAAATGCAACCATACCGCATGCCCTCTTCTGTCTGATGTCTTTCACATAACAGTGAACCTGTGGGAGAACCATGCTTCAGGTTCCAGTTGAAGATGGTTATTATCATCCTCAACTTAGAGGGAACTGAGTCTCAGAGAGGTCAAATGACTTGCCCAAGGTCACACATCCAAGAAATGAGGAAAGGGCAAGAAAATCCAAGTCTGACTTTTCAGTTATATGAAAGATACCATGTTGTGGGTGGCATGGCCTTAGAAAACCTAGAGATGGCCGCGTGGGTGGCTCAGTGGGTTAAGCCGCTGCCTTCGGCTCAGGTCATGATCTCAGGGTCCTGGGATCGAGTCCCGCATCGGGCTCTCTGCTCAGCAGGGAGCCTGCTTCCCTCTCTCTCTCTGCCTGCCTCTCTGTCTACTTGTGGTCTCTCTCTGTCAAAAAAATAAAAATAAAATCTTAAAAAAAAAAAAAGAAAGAAAACCTAAGTTTTCAGAAGGTGGGGGGCAACTTGGTAAGGGGGTACTGCAGACCCCCAAAATCTACCTGTCTCTATGGTGGTCCCTATTTGCTCTGCGCTGCAGGGCAGGCAAGTGGCGAGCTGCAAATTGAACTGAGACCCAATGTGGCATGAGGTGTCCCAAACTAGCCTGGGCCCTGTATATCCAGCGGGACCCATTCAGAGATGACAAGGATCCATGGGCCTTAGGAGAGCCAGTAAGCCCTGGTTGGTTGTTGAGTATCTGGGTGTATGGGGGCGGGAGGGGGGGGATGGTGCTTGGGAGCTCCGGCTGCCAGCCCCATTAGCACCACCGTCATTATCCCAGATTTATGTGTGTATAATCCCCCCCCCCCAATCGCTCCAGCATCTCCCCTGGCTGCAAACCCGACTCCCCCGGAAACAGCCGCGGAGCCGCCTGCCACCGGGCCATTAGCACGCAAGGAGGGGGGTGGGGGGGGAGCGAGCAGTCAGCAGGGAAGGGAGAAGGGGGGGCGGGAGAGAACGAGGGAAGAGGAGGGAGGCGGGAACTGGAAAGGATGGGAGTTAGGTGGCAAGATGGGAGAGCTGAGAGGAAGGAAACTGGGCGGGGAGGGGTTAGGGAGCCCAGGCGGCTGTTTGGGGGGAAACCCGCGGCCCATCGGACTTGGCCGCAGAGAGCGGGCCCAGGGGCAGCCCAGACTGACGAGGGACTCCGCTGGGCGCCCTCGGTCCAGGAGTTACTCCAAAGCCTCGCTCCCAGAAGCCTTTCTGGGAACCGGCCCACTGCGTCCCTCCGTGGAGGAGCCCATCTTCAGGGGCTGCCTCTGCGCGGCCTCGGGATCCGGGGAATAGAGCGGGATGGGGGGCACCGGCTGCTGGACTCCCGGCGCGAAGCGGACTACCCCCCCATGGCCCCTTCCTCCCCGCGTCCCGTCCCGCCCTCCGGCCCCTCTGGGGGCGCACAAGAGGCCCCTCTATTCCAAGGGAAATCAATGTCGCGTTAATGTAAGATTTCCAGGCGTGGAGCGGGGGGACTTCATAAAAGATGCATTGTTTCCACTGCCTGCTCGCCGCTCCCTCCCCAGCATCCTGCAAGATGGCGGCGGCCCCAGCGGAGGGCGCAGAGCCGAGCCGCCGGCCGGAGAGGGGGCTGGAGGGGGGAGAGTGCGGGCCCTCTCTCCTGCTGGGGAAGGTGGGAAAAGAGGCCGGGATGAAGGAAAGAAGGGGAAGAGAGGGAGAGACAGAGAGGGAGACAGAGAGAAGGGGGGCGCTGAGAGAACGGTTGGGAGGCGGGAGCCAGTCAGAGGGAGGAGGGCAGGATGGGGAGGTTGGAGGGGCGGTTGGGGGGGAATGGCTGGGAGGCTGGAGGAGGGAAGAGATAGGCAGCCCATGGAGGTGGAACCGCGGGAGTCTGGAGATCTAGCCAGGGAGCTGGGAGGGGGACGGAGGTAGGGGGGAGGCAGGGGAGGGGGAAGGGCGGGGAGGGGGGCAGGAAGGATAGCAGTCTGGGATGGGGTGAGCTAGGGAAGGAGGAGGGAAAGAAAACGGTGGGGGGGTTGGAGAGAAAAAGGCAGTGAGGGGAGCCTGGGTTAAAGGCAATGGACCTCCCCCCACCCCAAGCTGTCCCTAGGCTACACCTTCCCCTCCAGCCAGGGTCCCTGCCTGGCTCTCTCCTGGTTCCTGTGCACCCTCTCCGTGGAGATGAGCCAAGGAGTGCCATCCCCCAACTTAGAGGTGGCTGCACCCCCTTGGCCTGGCTCCCCACCCTTTTTCCTGCCTTGGTACCAGAAGTGCCAAACTGAGAAGGAACACACCTCCCCCATCAGTCTTCTGGGCAGATGGGCAGCCTCATCCCTCTGCTTTCCCAGGCTTCTGACAACCTCCCCTGTGGCCCATCTGCCCTGCCCAGGCGTTGGCATGGGGCAAGACCCCTACCACGTCCCAACTCAAGGCCTACAGCGTGGACCCCGAAGATCTCCTCCCCTTTCCTTAGCAGGGGTGGATATTTGGGTACATCTGCATCGGTTTTATTTTCTGGAGAGGGCTTTTGAGGTGCCCGAGAGGGGAAGCGGAGGCAGAAGAGAGTCTAGAACCCAGTGACCTCCTTACTCCCCAAGGGTCACATCCTTGGCCCCAAACCACTCTGAGGACCTCCACTTCCTTGCCTGCTCCCCCATCCTCCCATCGGCAACCACGATGAGAGTTTCAAGGCCCCCCATTCCAACCTTCCTGCTGCACCATAGGGGAGCTCCCAAACGCCTGAAAATATCTTTAAATTAGGAAAAAGAGCTAAGCCGCCAGGGTCCTTTGGTCTATTAAAGGAGGAGCACAGGCCACCGGCGCCCCCACCCCCTTTACTCTGGTTTTGCATTTGAAGCACTGACAGCAGATCCAGCTGGAACAATGACGGGGCCTGCCCAGCCGGCCCCAGCTGCTTCCTTTTCAGTGGCCCTGTGCCCCCTGCCAGGTGTGCCAAAATTAGGATGGCTCCCTTCTCCGGTCCTTTTCATCCCCCCAGGGCTGCTGGGGCCTCTGAGGCGCTAATGAAACCCCTGTTGCTGCCTTCCCTTTTCTTCGCAGAGCTGGCCTGGGGGAGGCCGAGGCACGGCTGTGCCTGGAAATCTGTCCTCTAAGAACTGCCCCCCTGGAACATATTCATGTGCTATCCTCAGTCGGAGTCTTCATGCAGCAGCGCCCCGCTCTCCCCATCCCTACTCCTCCGATCCCTTCAAGTCCCCTTGACAGCCACCTCCTCCAGGTAGCCCTCAAGCCTGCTGGCATTTGCTCTTTCTCTTGCGGTTGGGCAATGGTGTCAAGGCTACCTGGGCCTCACCTCTTTCTGGCTATGTGGCCTCCCGGCTGGGCGGCTGACTTAACTGTTTAGAACTTCAATTTCCCCATCTGTCAAATGAGGATAATTACAAAAGCCTATGTCATGTGTCTTTTATGATGCTGAAAGGAAGTAGTAAGTGTCAAGTGGGTATGACAGCTCCTAGCTCTGTTGCTCCAGCCACATTGGCCCCTCGCTGAGCCCCCAAACACACCCGTGTCCCACCTGTGACTTCCCACTCGCACTAGCTCTCTCTACAGCTCCTCCTCTCTTTATTCCCATCTCTGCTCCTATGTCCACTCCTCAGAAGGAACTTCCCTGGCCACTTAGCCCTCCTCACTTGTATTATCACCTCCTGACATTATATTACTTACCTGAGCTCAGGCTCTGGAACCTGGGTTCAAATCATGGCTTCACAGTTACAGGCTGTGTGACGTTGGGCACGTTACTTCACTTCTCTGAGTCTCAGTTCCAACACGGATGAGCCCTCAGAACATTGCCTGGCCTACACTAGGTGTTATTCCCAGAACTGATATTACTTGTGTTATTTCTGGGTGCTCCCCCCTCCCTCCTCCCCTCCTGAAGGCGAAGACTGGAGGGGAAATGTTCAGTTCATTCACTGTTGTATCTCCAGTGCCCAAATGGCCTGGCACACAGTAGATGTTCAATAAATATTTGATAAAAGAGTAACTCAGTGAGGTTCTACTGGTCCTGTCTGAGCCTCAGGTTTCTCATCTGAAAAATGGGACCTTAATAGCACCTAAATACCTAAATAGCACCTAAATAGCACCTAAACACCTGTGCCTCACAGGTGTTTAGGAGTCCATGAACTAAATAACGTGGTTTCTAATTATTGTTATTATTATTTTAAAGACTTTATTTATTTATTTGACAGAAATCACAAGTAGGCAGAGAGAGGGAGAAGCAGGCTCCCTGCTGAGCAGAGAGCCCGATGTGGGGCTCGATCCCAGGACCCTGAGATCATGACCTGAGCCGAAGGCAGAGGCTTAACCCTCTGAGCCATCCAGGCACCCCTAATTTTTATTATTTTTATTTTTTAAAGGTTTTTATTTATTTGACAGAGAAAGACACAGCATGAGAGGGAGGACAAGCAGGGGGAGTGGGAGAGGGTGAAGCAGGCTCCCCGCCAATCAGGGAGCCCGATGTGAGCCTTGATCCCTGGATCCCAGGATCATGACCTGAGCCAAAGGCAAATGCTTAACAACTGAGCCACCCAGGTGCCCCGATTTCTAATTTTTAGACGTAATTCAGATAGCCCGTAGCACAATGCCTCAACTTTCCAGGGCCCTTGATGTACCCGGTCTAGACCTAGAGGCAGGGAGAACTGTGGGAGACACATTATATTGCCTCCAACACTCACTCTTGCTTTCTTCCTTTGCAAACGGTGCTTGCTCATTGAGTGGCCATGTGCCCCACTCTGGCATGTCTCCCAACCTGCCTCGCTTCTAGAATTCTAGAAGTAGCAGTGGCACACGTCCGGCCAGTGAGGCCAAGGCAGAGGTCTGTCAGCAGGCGGTGGAGGGAAAGGTAAGCATGTGATCATCTGAACTTCAGCTGCTTTGGCTGTAAAATGGGGACAAAACAGCAACTCTCTGTGGTCAGGGTCTCCTAAGGGACCCAGGGGGATAGCGAGGGGACCCCAGGAACTGGGGGGTCCTGGCCATGGTGCCGTCTAGCTGCTGGCCTCCCACAACGCCGGGTGCCAACTCCAGATTGTTCACGGAGGGAAAAGCCACTTTTTTGTTTAAACCACTGCAGCTTGGTGTTTGATACTTGTAGCCCAGTGCCTCCCCGAATGATGACAACGACTTTCTCTGGATCTCGAGAAATACTACAGGCAGGGTACCTGTTGGTTGATTTTTTTTTTAAATTTAAAAAAAAATTTTTTTTTTTAAGTTAGAATATGGAATGAGGCTCAGGCACTGCTGCATAAAAAAACAGAGGCATGGGGGCGCCTGGGTGGCTCAGTGGTTTGAGCCTCTGCCTTCAGCTCGGGTCGTGGTCTCGGGGTCCTGGGATCGAGCCCCACATCGGGCTCTCTGCTCAGCAGGGTGCCTGCTTCCCTTCCTCTCTCTCTCTCTGCCTGCCTCTGCCTACTTGTGATCTCTGTCAGGTAACTAAATAAAATCTTAAAAAAAAAAACAAAACAGAGGCATGGACATTTAACTAGGATGCATTTAACTAGGTGTTGATTAGGAAGAGAGAATGTTATGGGGTGTGTTGTGTGCCCCCTAAAAGAGAAAGACATATTGAGGTCTAGACCCCCAGTATCTCAGAATGTGACCTTATTTGGAAATAGTGTTGTTGCAGATATATTTAGTTAAGATGCGGTCACACTGGAGTGGGGGGGACCTTAATCCAGTGTGACTGGATTAATAAATTTATTCTAAAAAACAAGACGCCGACACAGGTACATACAGGGAGAATGTCACAGAAAGACCGAGGCAGAGGGGCACCTGGGTGGCTCAGTTGGTTAAGCGTCTGCCTTTGGCTCAGGTCATGATCTCAGGGTCCTCTCCTGGGATCCAGCCCCACCTTGGGCTCCCTGCTCAGCGGGGAGCCTTCTTCTCCCTCTCCCTCTGCTCCTCCCCCTGCTTGTGCTCTCTGTCAAATAAACAAATAAAATCTTCAACAAAATAAAAATAAAGATAGAGGCAGAGACTGGAGTGATGAGTCTATACCATAAGAAGCACCAAGGATAGCTGGCAGTCCCCGGAAGCTAGAAGAGGAAAGGAAGTTTCCTCCTCTAGAGCCTTCAGGTGGAGGGTAGGCCCTCTGATGGGTTTCAGACCTCTGGCCTCCAGAACTGTGAGATGAGGCCTGTTGTTTTAAGCCCCTAGCTTGTGGCCCTTTGTGTGGGCTGCCACAGGACATTTATACAGGAGGGAGGACAGGCAGCAAGACACAATGTTCAAGGTGCCCTGGATCTGGAGCCAAGCATTTGCCCACTCCTGGCCTTTGGGAGCTTTAGGACCCTCTGCAGTCCCGGGGCCCAGACACACACAAGAGTGTCCTCCATCAATGGACACAGCAGCACCGCAAGTATCTGGAAGCCTTTCCAGCTGTCCAGAACCCACCCCCCACCCCCGGAATTAATGCCACTCAGATGCTCAGCACGCTCTGCGGTGGCTGCTGTCATTAATGTGGATTTCAGGTTATCCATGCCCTTGGCTCCCCAGCTAGGCTGGGATCTCTGCGAGGGCAGGAAATGGCCCTTTCAGGGTGCAAGACAGAACTACCTTCTGGAAAAAGCCTAGGGGTATAAATTGGCTTAGGTTCCCAGACACTCAGCAATGCCTGTCTGATTGAAAGCAAAAGAATTAACCTGGGACTTACGAGCTGAGTGTCAGTGAAGACCACAGTGCTAGTGTTGAAACTGCCTGGGTCTAGATCCCAGCCCTGCCCTTAAGGGAGTGGCTTTGTTGCTCTGTGCCTCATTTCCCCCCCAACTATAAAACAGGATAATGACAATCCTACCTTGTAGGACCATTTCAAGGATTAAGTCTTTTTTTTAGATTTTATTTATTTATTTATTTGAGAAAGAAAGAGAACATGAGCAGGGGAAGGGGCAGAGGAAGGTGCAGACTCCCCACTGAGCAGGGAGCCTGATGTGGGACTTGATCCCAGGACACTGGGATCATGACCTGAGCCAAAGGCAGATGCTTAACCAGCTGAGCCACCCAGGCTCCCTGAGGATTAAATCTTTTAATCCATTTCGAGTTCATTTTTATGAGTGGTGTAAAAGAGAGGGCTCTAGTTTCATTCTTTGGCATGTGAATATCCAATTTTCCCAGCACCACTTATGATGGACTGTCTTTTCTTTCTTTTTTTTTTTTAAGATTTTATTTATTTATTTAACAGAGAGAGAGAGATCACAAGTAGGCAGAGAGGCAGGCAGAGGGAGAGGGGGAAGCAAGCTCCCCGCCAAGCAGAGAGCCCGATGTAGGGCTCGATCCCAGGACCCAGAGATCGTGACCTGAGCTGAAGGCAGAAGCTTAACCCACTAAGCCACCCAGGTGCCCCGAGACTTTCTTTTCTGTATTGAATATTCTTGGCTCCTTGTCAAATATCAATTGACCAGATATGCATGGGTTTGTTTCTAGTCTCCTAATTCTCTTTCATTAGCCTGTGAGTCTTTTTTTTTAATGCCAGTGCCATACTGTTTTGATTACTACAACTTTGTAATATGGTTTGGAATCAGGAAGTATGATACCTCCAGTTCTTTCCCTCTTTCTTAGGATTCCTCTGGCTCATTTCAAGGATTAAATGAGATGATGCCTGTCAGGTACTTCGAAGTCAGGGGTATATAGTAAGTATATGGGCTTAATGAGTGTAGCCCCCATGCCTGGGCAGGCAGCACTGGTGCAGTGTATACGTGGAAGAAGAAGGGAGAGAGCTGCCTCCAGGACCTGGAGGTCAGTGCTGGTGGCCTAACAACCTTCCTTTTATGTGACTCCCTTCCTTATGCAGGTGCTGGAAGAACAAGGGACTGACCTCAGGGTTAGGAGAGAAACCTGGTCCAGCCTGACTTGATACCTGAATTCCCTCCATCATTATTCAGCACCTACTGCATGCCACCATCTGATTCATGATTGATTTGAAAGTCCTCCCTGACTGTGGAGAAGTAGCTGGATGGAGATTGGAGGGGAAGGGGGTCCTTTACTGTAACGAAAGTGAGAGATGAGGCTAATTTGGCATGAACTGGGAGCCGGGCAGGTGGGGAAGGGTATATGGATTTGGGATTGGTTGGGAGTTACGGTTGACAGGAATTGTTAGTGGACTAGATGTGGGAGTGAGAGAGAGATGAGAATCTAAAGCAATTGAGTAGATGGCTTACCAGTCCCTGTCCCCACCACATTCCTGTGGCTCTGAGCATGTCCAGTTATTTGTCACCCTATAACAAGTTACCCCACAAAGCTAGTGGCTTAAAATGATACATGTGTATTCCTTCACAGTTTCTGCAGGTCAGGAATCCAGGTATGACCTTAGCAGGGTGTGTCTGGCTTAGGGTCTCTCACAGAGCTGCAACCAAGATGGCGGCTGGGGCCGTGGTCTCTTCTGAAGGCTCAATTGGGGAAAATCTTCGGCCAGGCTCACTAGTTGCTGGCGGGATTCAGTCCCTCACTGGCTGTTGGTCAGAGGCCTCCTTCAGTTCCTCGCCGCGCAGGCCTTTCCTCAGGACATCTCACAGCATGGCACTGGCTTCCCTCAAACAAATGAAAAAGAGAGTGAGAGAGAGCACCCAAGATGGAAGCCACAGTCTATTTGGAAATTAATCTCGGAAGTGACATCCCAGTCACCTTTGCCACATTCTGTTGGTTAGAAGAAAGTCCTTGAGCCCCATCTACACCTGAGGAAAAGGGATCACACAGAGTTGGGATCACTGGAGGCTATTTCGAGGCTGCTACCTCATCACGCACATCAGTCCAATGGCTTCATACTGCCATACCAGTAACTCTGCCTGGAGGCTCTCTCATTGCAGACGTACCTCAGGCTTTCCTGGGGCAGCCCAGTTCTAGAAGATTCATTGGCCCTGCTAGCATATCTCACCCAATGAAGGCTGGATGTTGGTGGATGAACAACCCAGCACCCTCACTGCTCACATGAGATAATTCTGGGGTGAATATCCCATAGGTCTCCACAGGGAGTAACCCCAAGATATCCCAGTGTGACCTGCTCATGAACACAGTCTTTACTGGGCACCCTCACTTCCCTATTTCACCTCCCCTCTCTTCCACCAGGGCTTCCTGCCATTGCCTCCCAAGTAAACCACTTGTACTCAGATCAGGGTGAGTCCTCTGGAGGTCCCAACTGTGTTCCTTTCCTGGGCCTGCTGTAATAAGTTACCACAAGGTGGGTGGGTTAAAAGAACAGAGGTGTATTGTCTCACGGTTCTGGAGGCCAAAAGTCCAAAATTGAGATGTTAGAGGAGCTGTGCTCCCTCCGAAGGCTAGGACAGGATCCCTGCCTGCTTCTCTCCTGGCTTCTGGGAACTACAGACATTCCTTGGCATTCTTTGGCACATGGCCACATCACTCCAGCTCTACCTCTGTCTTCTCCATATGTCCTCTGTCTTAGAAGGACATTTGTCATTGGAGTCACCCCCCCCACCCTGATCTAACACGATATCATGGCATGGCATGTTAGCTAATGGAATCCACAAAGACCCTGTTTCCAAGTGAGGTTTCAGATGTTTGACTAGGAAGTTCCCTCCACCCGAATGGCATTCTTTCCTGCAAATCCATCCATCTCTCCTTCAAGTTTCAGTTTGAGGGTCCCTTCTGCAGTTTGGCACAGGGGACATGGGAGCCTCGCTTATACCAAGATCCTATTATCCGTTCTTATCTCACCTGATACTCCTTTGTGAACAGTTTCCACAATTGTATTACGTAGTTTTGAACAGGTTTTTTTTTTGTTGTTTTTTGTTTTTTAATGTTGCTCTCCCCCCTTCTAGAAGGTGAGCCTGGGAAGGGCAGGACCCAGGAGATCACTGTGTCCTTTATACCTATTTCAGGCATGGTACATAGTAGGTGCTTAATAAATATGCCCAGGAGGTTTCCCAACAAATTCCTCTGTCCTGGTGAGGAGAATGCTTCGGACCTCAGACCAGCATCACCCAACCAGATAGGTCACTTGGTGTCTCAGCAGGATGTTCCAGAATCTTCTTACGTGCACACGTGTGCGCGCACACACACATACACAGAATGAGCCACCCCTCCTCTCCGTCCCCAATTTCTCGATGGAATATTTTTTCCCGGAGCAGAAAATGAACCATTATTAAAACAACACGGCTACCGGCGGGAAAACCCATTTGTGGCGATTTATACCGCGTCACAGCGGCTGCTGAGAGGAAATGGGAGGAGAAGCGCGGGGTTTAAGCACTGGGTGAAGAATCGTGTTCCATCAGAGAGAGAACAGATGGGTGTTTTTTCTCCCCTCTCTCCCCCTGCTTAGGCTCCGCGTTAGGAATCCATGTCAGCTGTGGGTTTGTTCCTGGTGGTGTGATGGGGGTGACAGGGGAGAGGGAGGCCAGGCCAGACTGCTGGGCCCCAGCAGAGAAAGGGCCTCCCTGTCCCCCTGCCCCCGGCCCCCTCTGTCCCCTGGGTCTGCTGGCAGACACCTAACATAAGCCCCTTCCTTTAATGTTTACATTCTCCTATCACCACCTGGGATTTTCCTCTCCCTTTATTTCCTCCCTCATCCACTGGCCTGTTTCCTCCAAGGCAGGACCACGCCCTGTCCCTTTATCCCTGGTGTGGGACATGCGGAGGATGTGTCCCCACCAACCTGGGAGCACACTGAAAGAACGGGGGGCTTTTTCATTTGTTTTGCTCATTTATCCACACCCTCCCCCCAACAAAAACCTGATCCACAGCCAACTTTGGGGTGGTGGGGAGAAGAGACGAACACGACTGAGTCATTTAGCTGTTTAAAAACCATCAGTGGCTTCTCTCCTTCCAAGTCGAAACCTGTTAATTTGGTTCCAATGGTCCTTCCCAGTTTAGATCCCAAATCCTGTTCACTTTCATCCCCTCAACATCCAGCCCCCCTTCCCCGACCCCAGGCACCTTCTAGTCAAAGCCAGTGGCCCATGTGTGGTCCCCATCTCTCCCGGAATGCCTTGCACCGCCACCTCTCTGAACATCCCAATTCTGGTGCCTAGATGCCTTGCCCCCTCCGTGCCTACCTCCTGAGCCCTCGGGTTTGGCACCCAGAGCCCAAACCAGCCCACCGATGTCATGTGTTGGGCCCATGCAGGGTTTAAAAAAAAAATGTAAGGAGTTGCCAGCTCTTAAATATCAGGCAACTGTTGCATAAAAATCTGTATTCCGGGCTTTCCATCAGAAGATACAGCCGCTGAGGGGCTGAGGTCACATTCTCAGCAGGGGGTGGCACTCAGCAAGGGTGGCCCGCTGAGGAGAGGGCACGGGTTTGCTGGTTCCAGGGTTCTCATGTGGTGAGTGGTTAAGGGGACTCTGGACCCAGACTGCCCAGGCTGGAATCAACCTCCCTATTCTGGAATCTTCCGAGTGCCCACCTGGAGCAATTCTCCTCACTTCTCCTTCCAGCCTGGTGTCCCAGGAGACTGGGCTGTGTGGACTTCACCAACAGGCTCCCAGATCCTCTGGCTTGTGCTGGCTTCAGCCATTGAGGACCCATGAGGTGGGGGAAGAGGGAAGCAAGGGTATTTATTCCCCGGTTCAGCCTCTTACGCTGTGGCCCCTGTGGGCCCGCTGTGTCCTTGTCATAGGTTACAGGCACTCACCATCCATATCGCCTATGATGTCTCCAGGTTCGGACAACCTGCCTTGCCTCACCTCTCAGAGCTAGGGGTGCTAAGAGCTCCCCAATTTTATGAGCCTAAGGGATGGTGCTCCTCCTCACGGTTCCCCACATCTGTCCACACTTTGTAAATGTATTCCTTCATTGAATTCTGCTTACATTACCCACTTCGAATGTATCATGTGTTTCCTGCCAAGGCCGGCTGATTCAACCCCGTGCCTCAGTGAACCCACCTGGTCAATGGAGATAACCATTATACCTGCCTCTAGGGTTGATGTGAGGGTTACGTGAGTTAATATCGTATAAGGAAAAGGGCTTAGCAAGTGTTGATAAATATTAACAATTATTACCAGCCTTCACTACAGATCCTATCACCCCTTACTCACTCCCCAACACAGAAGCTGGGGGTCACCTGTGCTACTGCTGACACGGTTGGTCTTGACTTGGCTGTCTGGCGTGTCTGCATTCCCTGCTGTCACCTGTGGGATGTGGCTCAGCTCTGTGTCATCGACCCTGCTAAGAGAGTTTCCCTCCATCCTACTGCACACCCATCCCTGACCCTCTTCTCCATTGGTAGTGATCCCAGCACACTGAAATGATCGGACAGGGCTGCTTAAAACAAGGAATTGGTTCTCTTGGTTCTGGAGACCAGGTTTTCTTTTGTTTGTTTGTTTGTTTGTTTGTTTTAAGATTTTATTTATTTATTTGACAGAGAGAGATCACAAGTAGGCAGAGAAGCAGGCAGAGATAGAGAGAGAGAAGCAGGCTCTCTGCCGAGTAGAGAGCCCGATGCGGGACTCGATCCCAGGACCCTGAGATCATGACCTGAGCCGAAGGCAGCGGCTTAACCCACTGAGCCACCCAGGCGCCCCTGTTTTTTTGTTTTTTAAAGATTTTATTTATCTGAGAGAGAGAGAGAGAGAAAGCACAAGCAGGAAGGGCAGAGGGAGAGGGAGAAGCAGACTCTCCTTGAGCAGGGAGCTCTACATGGGGCTCGATCCCAGGACCCCAGGACCATGACCTGAGCCAAAGGCAGCCGCTTAACCCACTGAGCCACCCAGGCACCCCCAGATGTTGATATCCAGGTGTCCACAGGGTTGTGCTCCCTCCACCAGCTCTAAAGGAAGTTCCTGCCTTGCCCTTCCCAGCTTCTGGTAGTTCTTGGCTTGGGACCGCATCATTCCACACTCTGCCTCTCCCTCCACGTGGCCTTCTCTGTGTCCTCTCTCCTTCTCTTCTCAGGACACTTGTTATTGGATTCAGGGCCCACCCTGATCCAGAATGATCTCATCAAATGATCCTTAACTTAATTACCTCTACAAAGACCCCCTTTTCCAGATAAAGTCACACTCGCAGGTGGACATCTTGTGGGGGCCACCATTTATGCAGGACAGGCCCCACAGCTTTCTGGAGTCCTGCCTTGCTTTCTCCTCTCTCCACTTTACTCAATCTTTGGAAGCCAGGGGATAACCAGAGCCTGGACACCCACTTCTTGCTCTTGCACCCACCCACAGTGGGGGATGAAGGTGGGGTGGTTTCCTTGCCAGGAGGGGAGACGTAGGCCCAAATGCCATCTGACAGCCCTCTGTTTCCAACGCAGGCCGAACCCTCAGGAGGGCTGCTTCTCCGTGGGCTGCCAAAGAGCTGGGGTGAGGCCCCCACCTTCTCTGGAGCTTGCAGAGAACACTCAGCAAGCCCCCTGGAAGGTCCCTTCCCCGTGAGGCTGGGCTGAGTGGTTGTCATTCCTCCTTTGTATGCCAGAACTCTCCATTCCCTTCAACAGTCTGCCAGCCGGCCTCTGACCTGCAGCGTGTTTCTTTCCAGGCCTGACAGGTTGGGTTCAGAGGGAGCGCTCCCCTGAGCTGAAGCAGACTTCTTTGCCTCCAAGCTGCTGTGGCCCTCGCTCCCCACGAATGCCCACAGAAACCACTCTGCCTTTCTCCAGAAAGTGATACCTCCCTTCCCTCTGACGCAAAATGGCCAGCTGACCCAGGGCCCCGTCTCTTACAGCCTCTGTGAGTTAACATTTTTTTCCCCTTATCATTTCTTTTTAAGGTATAATTCACCCAACATAAGATTAACCATTTTAATGGGTACAATTCAATGCGTTTTTGTATATTCAGGTATTGCAGAACTATCACTGGTACCTAGATCCAGAACATTCTCATCACCCTAAAGGAAACACTATATGAGCAGTCACTCCCCGCTCCCCCCTCTTCCAGCCCTGGTCAACCACTGATCTAATTTCTGTCTCTCTGAATTTGCCTATTCTGGACATTTCTCATAAATGCAGCCTACAATCTGTGGCCTTTTGTGTCTGGCTTCTTTTACTTGGCATAATGCTTTCAAGGGTCATTCATATTGTAGGGTTAACTCTTTTATTGTGAAGCACATACTTCTTAAGAATATAGCTTAAGAATGCAGAATTTAAAAAATAATGTTCCATCCTTGTCACCACACCTGGCTCAAGATATAGAACATTCCAGTCTCTTGGAGGCTCTCTGAGGCCACTTCCCAGTGAACCCCAAAGTATCACTTGCCCAGCGGCCCTCACCTGAAGGTGATTGTATTCCACCACACAAGGGACACGTCACAACTGGCTTCTAGTGGAGAGAGACCCAGGATGCTTCTCAATATCCTCCAACACAGAGAATAGGTCTCCCACAATAGAGAACCATCCTGCCCCAAATGTCAGTGGTCTAAAATTTGGGTCGCCGGACTCCATAGATTACCTCCATCTGTCCTTGAATGTCATAGCATGGGATCACACAGTGTAGCCTCATTGTGTCTTGGACTCTTGCTCAACATTATGTCTTGAAATTCATCAGGCACCAAGGCTCTCCACACATTCCTAGTCCATCCTTTTTCATTCCCGCATCATATTCCATTGTGTAAATATGTAATTATTTTCCATTTGCCAGTCCATGGCCACTTGGCTGGTGCCCTGGGGTGTCCAGGGTCTGAAAATGATGAATGTGTGTCTTTGGGTGGGAATAAGTGCCCATTCCTACTGAGAATAAACCCAGGAATGGAATTGCTGGGCTGGGACAATTTAACCTTAATCAATCGGTCGGTGCTAGCTAAAGCTCAGGGAATTTTGCACAAAAATCCTGACTTCTGGCTTCTGTTGAAGAATCTATTCTGGCAGCCCCAAGCCTGACTTTGTACGTGGTAGCACTGACTGGAGTTAAGTAGTAGCAAGTGGCTGCTGGCTTAAAAGGGGAGTGCGTCTCCAGCTCCCCATAGCTGCCATCCTCCCTCCTTGCTGCCTCACACCTGCCTCATTTCTATGTTTTTGTTCCCTGGTTGGCATTTGGCTTTGTGGCACCTGTCATGGACCCGTGCAAGGTCAGGAATCGATTCCTACCTTCCTGTGGCCATGGCCTTGATCTTCATGGGACCCTCACCTCCCTTCTCAATACCCTTTCCAATTCCACTCCATCTCTCAGAGCCTGCAGTCCCTTTAGACCTCTATCTTTCAGCGTGTGGGTTTCTGCTGTCGGATTACAGGCCACTTCCCCAAAGCAGCCTTCTCTACTCTCTGGCAGGGGAGGGCCTCCCAGGGGTACTCTCCCATAGCTCCCACCTGTCTTCCATGGCTCACATTTGCATTGACAAGTCCTTGCCAGCTCCCAGCCAACTGCGACTGCATCTGTCTTATTCATTGCCATTTGCCCACGACCGGCTAAATGCACAGGGAATACTGGCCATGGGGCATGGGGCATAAAGGGGAGAGAGGGAGAGCACTCTTGCCAGGTAGAATAAACCATTTACCTCGCCGTACCCTCTGCAGAAGCAAGCTGGGCTCCTAGGATGAGCTGGGCAGGCACGCATCATCCTCAGAAGCTCTTTCCCCATGGCTGGTCCAAGAGGGTCTCCTCCAGCTATATCCCCTCCACCCCGCCCCCAGTCTATAACAGTGAAGGATGGCGAAGCGAAGCGCAGGGCACCTTCCCTGAGGTCCTTAACTTCCCACAGGTCGGCCCACCCCCAACCATCCCAGCCGTCCCTAAGCACTGTCCAAATGTCTCCCAGTCAAGTCCCCAAGGCAACTCCTTCACCTCTAGTACTCTCCCTGACTCTTCACCTTCTCACCAGTCTTCCTTCCCCCAGCTTTGCTCTGTGCCCTCGGTGGTCTCCTCCCAACTCCGCTCTCTCACCAGAGAGCCCTTCTCTCTCCCCTGCTCACACCTCCCCTCCCCCCCAAGCATCCTACTGACTCCTCCTCCCTCATCTTCTCACACCTCCAACCTCCCCTAGGCTTGTTCCTTCCTCTCTGCAGCCTCCACCACAGACACGCTCCCTTCATTCCCACTTTGTCCCCTCACCCTCCAGCTCCTCCGCCAGCTCTGCGCTCTCCCCTCTCCTCCCGGGTTCCCGCGGCCGCGCCTCCCGCGCACCTAGGGGGGAAGGGGCGGGGCCTCCTCACCTGGAGGCCGCAGAGCAGCGGGGCAGTGGCCCCTAGCGGCCGGGGAGGGAAGCGCAGCTGGGCGCCCCTCCCGGTCTGTACCTAACTGGGAACCAAGAACCAACCACCATTCCTGCCTGCCTGCTGCTGTCTACTTCCTGGACTCTTCCTTTTTGGGAGTGAAGGGGATGGAGTGTTTACAGTTCTCAGTGGTGTGTCTGTCGAAAGATGACATTTCATCAGTCCTGATTGGGGCGAGGCGGGGGGCGGGTAGTGCAAAGGTTAAGGCATTCTATTGGCTCTGCCTCTAGGGTATGCCTCAAATCTGACCACTTTGCCCTCACCCAGTCCTGCTCCAGGCCTCTGTCTCCTCTCAACTGGCAGCTACTTTCCTAGTCTCCTGGCTCTTTCTCAGATTCCCCCTGTAATTTTGTTTTAACTGAGGTAAAATCCATATAACAAAATTAACCACTAAGTATTTTCAAGTGGACAATTCACTGTCATCTAGTACATCCGCAGCATTGTGCGACCCCCACCTCTATCTAATTCCAGATTTTTCCATCATCCCAAAAGGAAACTAGTATCGGTTAGCAGTCAGGCCACCTCCTCCTGTCCCCCAGCCCCAGACAACCATTAATCTGCTTTCTGTCTTTATGGATTTAGCTCTTCTGGGTATTTCATATAAAAGAAATTGTACAATAGCTGGCCTTTTGTGTCTGGCTTCTTTAACTCAGCATAGTGTTTTCAAGAGGCATCCACGTTGTAGTGTGTGTCAAGATTTCATGCCTTTTTATGACTGAATAGTATTCCCATCTGTGGATAGCCAACCTTTTGTTTATCTGTTCACTCTTTGATGGTCATTTGGGTTGTTTCCATCTTCTGGCTTCTGCGAATGCTGCTGCTGTGAACATTGGTGTACTAGTATCTATTCGAGTACCTGCTTTCAGTTCTTTCAGGGACACCCTCAGGGGTGGAATTGCTGGGTCATATGGTAATTCTATGTTGTAGTCACTGGGGAGCCACCCCTATAATCTGCTAAACATTTAAATAGGAACATGCCATCCTCCTGCTCTCCCTTGGCTCCCCATGCCATGAGATTCCAATCCTGACCCTCCTCATGACCCTTGAGGCTGTGCCTCATGGTCCCACCATGCTGGCTTTTGTGCTCTTCAAATAGTCCAGCCTGTTGCAACTGCAGGGCCTTTGTACTTGCTGTTCACTCTTCCTGGATCACACATGATAGGCTCCTCAGCTTTCAAGCTTCAGCTCAACTGTCTCCTCCTCAGAGAGCTCCCCCCAGCCCTGCATCTGCCCCATAACCTCCCCACCTCATCTCCAGCCGCACAGGCCGAGTCATGGATCTTTTGCCCACTTAGCGTGTTTCTGCCTCAGGACCTTTGCACAGGCTGTGCCCCCTGCCTGGAACAAACTTCCCCTTCCCCGTGACTCCTCCCTCATTTCTTTCAGTGTTTATTCCAAATCCCAGCTTCTTTGAGAAGTCTTCCTTGACTTTTCCTATCTAAAATTGCAGTCACCGGCATGCCCTCTGTTTTCTGTCTTTAGTCTTCTTCATAGCACTTATCATCTGACATCCTGTATCTTTTGCTTGTCTGACTTCTCATCTGTCATTATTAGAATGTCAGCCCCAGAATAGAGAATCTTCTGCCTCGTTCACTACTGTGTCTGCAGCAACTGGTACAGTGCCTGGCACACAGTAGGTGCTCCGTAGACATTTGCTAATTAGCTGAACCCTCCTGCTCCCAAAGACAGCAGCTGATGTTAATCTCCACCCACACTCTATCCTCCTGGCCCAATTCTGAGACCTTTTCACCTTGCTTTTCACTTACTTCAGTAAGGGCATAGGATGGGATGGGGTTCAAACAGTGCCCCAGGTGTGGTACAGGGAACCTCTGAGGGCCAGGGGCACACAGAGCCTCACCTGCTCACCCCTTAAGGCTTGGACACATCTGCCATCCACTTTCCTAGCACCCTGCTCACTTTCCACGGGTAATTTCAACATGCCTCCTGTTTCCGCCTTACCCACTAGAACCAGAATGCCCCTGAGAGGGCTTCCAGGCTTGCTCTTGGGGCATTAGGGCTTCCTTGATGCCTAGCCCCATGCCTGCACTAAGAGCATGTAAGGGGCGTTCTGTATCTGAGGAATAAATAGAAGGAGCGAATGTATGAACCGAATAGTAAAATGACATGCGGGATTATGCATCTCGTGCTGTGCTGTGCTGTGCCAAGTGGGCTCTAGGAAAAGCTCAGCTGAGCACATCTGGCCAGCGGTGGAGGTTGGGGCATTGCTCAGTTCCTCCTGAGTCCAGGAACACGTTTCATCCCCATCTACGGTCCTAGCCAAGTCTGAAGCCCGGGTGCCCCGAGGTGCTAAGGTGGGCAACATGCAGGGTCCCCCAGATGGGAGGATCAGAACGTGAGTTGCCCTCAGCGCGGGACACCCTGGGTGTGGGGGTTTTCTGGTATTGGGTGCACAGGACGTGGGGTACCCAAGGCGCGGGTCACGTTGGGCATGGGAGAACCCGCGGCGCACCGCAGGGTGCCGGAAGCAAGAGTCACTCCGGGACTAGAGAGTGGACGTCCCGTGCACCGGTACCGAGCTGCACGGTGCAGGGCACACGGCAACGGGGCAGGACTGCGCGCTCTGGCCGACGCGTTGGTTCCCGGAGCCAGGCAATTCTCGCCGCCTCCACTGCGGCTGCGCAGCCGAGGGCTGGGGGCTGGGGGTCTGGCAGGGCTCTTTCACGCCCCCATCCTCTCCGCATCCTTTGCCTCCTGAGCCCCTCGCCCTCGAGGCCAGAAGACCGGTATGGAATGGCGGCTGGCTAAGCGACCCCGGCTGAGAGCGAGAGCAGTAGGAAAAAGAGGAGGGGCTGGGAGGGGTTCCTGGCCGGGATTTTTTCAAACTGAGCCGGGAGTCCCTTAAAGCATGCCACCCCTTCGTTTTATACAAGTAAAAGCCACCCCTTCTCGCAGTCCCTGGAGAACGCAAGTTAGAACCACCTCACCGCCAAGGCAGGCTCATCAGTTCCTAGGGTTGCTCTGAGGGAGGAGGCGGGTGGGCTGTTCAGGGAGCGGGAGGAGGGGCGGGGAGGCGGCTCGGAGCCAGAGGGCTCTGGAGATGTTCAGCTTTCTCTGAGCTACACGTTCTTTCCCCTTCCGATCCTGCTGGGTTTATAGAACACAGGCCTCCCCCGCCCCTCCCCCCCCAACCAAAACCTTCCATGGGTCCTGTCAGGTGCTATGGATATATCTCAAAGTGGAAAACTGAGGTGTGGACAATTAAGACACTCTCCCCCATCCCCACACCCAACACACCAGCAGTTAAGGAACCACAGGTAGATGGACTCCTTTCCGCATCCACCAACCTCTGCTTCCTTCACATTTGTTCTCTTAGATCCAGTTGTTGGGCCGCACCACCCAAATTCAAGGCTTGAGCTCTACAGCTGTAGAGTCCTGGGCATGAAAGGGAACCAAAGGTGGTCCACCCACCCTCTCCCCCCTGGGAAGTTTTGGGGCCTGAGTTGCCCCCAGGTTCTGGGCTATGAAAATCCCTCCCTAGTCCTGAAATGAAGGCTCTCCATAAAAGGGGTTGGAGGGCAGTTGGTTGCCATGGAGGTTGCCCCTGGTCACCCAGCAGGCCTGGAAGTCTGGTGTCTCCATTTTTCCCTATGTTCAGCCACCAGGATGTGCTTCTTGGAAGGGATTCTTAAAGGCCAGGTCAATTTGCTTGTGGATGTTCAATTTAGGCTTTCTTCGATACTCAGCGTTCCCATTCAAGTCTGCCCAAGTTTTGTGTATTTACCAACCCAAACCCTCCCACTGCTACTTCCACCCTATTCATTACCCGTTCTACAGAGCCAAGCTTGGGTGGCAATGCATTCTCTTTCCTGGAGACAGAAACAGGGGTTTACCCTCCTCCCCTTCCTCAGCCCTTTCCCTTCCTCTATAATCTAGTTCCAGATTTGTCTGCCCTACTTCTCCACCACACCTCTCTGTGCATATGCCCACCCTGGACCCATCAAGATTCAGCCAGGACTTTGGACTTTGCTTGCCCTGGCTGCTTTACTATTTAGGCCCCGCTTGGATGGACTCCCTTCCCTGAGGATCCAAGCCAGGGATTTGCTCCTCCTCATCCAACAGTCTTAGAGTTGCACCCATCTTTCATAAAACTGAGCCTGCTGCCAGGCTTCCAGGTCCCATCTCCTGAGAGATCCTAACCAGGTCTTACCTCAAAGGACCCTCCAGCAGTCCTCACCCTTCCAGTTTCCCCCCAGCCCCCACCTGGCACTGAGTTATCTATTCAGCTGAAGTGCTTATTTTTGGCCTGGGGCCCGGTTTTATAGCCCCCACTGTGGGTCTTGGCAGTGACAGTCTGGTTCTGGGGATCCAAGCCAGGTTGGACACACTTCCCCACCCTGGAGAGGGGGTGCGGGGCTCCCTCTGCAGCTTCAGCCTGAAACCTGCCCCTCACCTCACTCAGCCAGATGCCTAGGAACCCTCTGGTTCCTTGCCCTACTTCTTCAAGTCTACCAGCTGCAGTGTAGTTGCTGGGCTGTGAAGTTCCGTACCAGGTTTTGGATCTTGCCAAGAACCTAAAATTCAATTTTTTTCCCTCTCCCCCCCCCCCCCCCCCCGTCCGTCTCCCCTCCCAAAGCGAGACTTTTGAGGCGTTTATAGATACAACCTCCACCTAACACTGCCCTCCCCGCTCCTGCTGCCCCGTCAGCTCCAAGCCCGTGTCCGGTTGCCCAGGACATTCTCCCGGGGGTCTTGTCCTGTCCCGCGGATTCCAGTCCAGGCTTTGCGTTCCTCCCCCGTCTTTTATTGTAGGTCTGGTCTCCCAGGGTAGCAGCCTCCTCAAAGCATTCCCTTCGCATCGCCCCTGGATCCTGAAGCTGTTCTTACCGGCTTGCATCGCCTGCATCGTTGCAGCCAGCGCTCCGGATCCCTTCGTGCTGGAGTCCAGCCCTCCTTTTGCCCCTCCCCCTTGCACGTCTCTGCCAGAGAGATTGGGGCAGCCCCTGCCGCCTCAGCCACTAAGCAGCCCCCTCCTGAAGCCCCCTGCGAGCCCAGGTCTGCGAATTCTAGGCCAGGTCTTGCTTACTCCCACTGCATTAGGCATGACGCATTACTCCGTCTCCCGAGGATGAATCCGGCCCCAAATTTGCGTGCCCCGGGTGCATTTGGCCATGTCGCAGCTACCCGCCGCCCCCCCTTCCTCCCATCTTTGTGTAATCCAATCCGGGTTTTGCATACCTCTTCCAGAGCTCCTCCATTTCTCCCTTCGCCCGGATCGGCGCCTTTCCTTTACTTAACTGCTGGCGAAATCCTCTCCGGGTCTTCCTTGCGCCCGTCTCCCTTCCCCCACTCCCAGTTCCGACGCAGCGACCCAGCACGTCGCCTTCCCTCTCTTGGCTTTTCCAGAGGGGTTGGAGGAGGCTGAGGGAAGAAAATTCCAGTCCGGGTTTTTGGGTCGGCCCCCGGTGCGCTCCGGTTGGTTGCGGCGGCCAATCTTCGGCGGCGGCTCCGGGCCGGGTTTTGCGCGTGCCCGCCGCCCCCCTCCCGGAGCGGGTGCGTGGGGGAGAGGGGCGAGCAGGCGGCTTGTCATTGCTGGTGCCCGGCGCCGGCTCGGTCCGCGCGTCCTGCGGTGCCCACGGGCCCGGCCCGGCGTCCCCCCTCCGGCCGCCCCGGGGGCGCAACGCTGCCGCGCCCGCCTCCAGCCGCGCCCCCCCAAGCTCCGCGCCGCCCGCCCCCAACCCGAGTCCCCCGCGGCCACTGCGGGGAGCCCGAGCGGTCCGCGCGGGAGCTGTTGGCGCTGTGGCGCCTCCGCCCCGCCGTCTGCCGAGGAGGCCCCGGCGGATGGGGCCGCGCGGGCCCCGGAGCGGCGCCGCCGGGCGGCGGGGGGCTGCAGGGGCGCCCCGGCTGGCCCGTTAACCCCTCGGCCGCCGCCGCCGCCGTCGGAGGGGGCTGGGAAGTCGCCTGGGCGCACACGTGCCGCCTCCGTCGGGGCCGCGGAGCTGCGGGGGAGATGCGGGCCGCTGTCGGCGCCGCCTCGGGGGGCTCCGCCTCGCCCCAGCCCCCAGAGCTCTGACGCCGCCCCCGCCCCGCCGCCTCCGCCGCCTCCCTCCCCGGGAGGGGCGCGGACCCGTTCGCCCCCAACCCCGAGCCTCCGCTGCCGCGAGGGGGCCGCCTCTGGAGCTGTGTAATCCGCTTTTTTATTAAAAAATTTTTTTTTTTTTAATTTTGGCTAGTCGCGGCGGTGCTGGGCTGGGGGAAGGAGGTGACACGGAGGCCGCCCTTGCCCAGCCACCCCTCACCCTTTTCCCCCCCCGCCCCGGTTCCGGGAGATGTGCCGGGCGGGGGGCCGGGGTTCGCGGAGCCGCAGGAGACACGCGCAGGGCCGACCCCAGAGCGGCGCTGGACAGGTGAGTGTCTGCGGGCCCAGGGTGAGGGGGACGCAGCACCTGGGCCAGGTGTGCGGGCCGAGGTGGCTGGGGGGAGGACGGGAGCCCAGGCCTGTCCGGGCCGCGTAGGGGGAGGGGATATTGGAGCCGCGGACTCCCCGCACCTGAGCTCGAGGGGAGTCAGGGGCGGCCTGCACTTCATACCCACCCGCTTGGGGGTCAAGAGGGACGGCCCCTACGGAGCGCTGGGGAAGCGGGGGTGCGGATGGACGGCCGCGGGGTGCCGGCGGGGGGAGGGGACCGCGAGTGTGCCCGCGCGTGGCTGCGTGTGCCCGCGCGCGCGCCAGCCTTTGTGGGGAAGCGGCGCGGCGGTGCCTGCGTGTCCCCGGTGCGTGTGCGCGCGGGTGCTTGGCGCCCTGTTTGTGTAGGTGTCTGGGTGTGAGCGGAGAGGGTGCGTGTGCGCGCCGCGCGCGGGCCCCGGCCCCCGGAGGAGCTGTGTAGGGGGCTGGCAGCGCAGGATGCTGGGCCGGGGATTGTTTTTCTCCCGGAGGCAGAGACGCGGTGGATGGGGAGGGGTCTGTTTGGGTGTCCGGCCGGCTGCAGCCCGGGGGCCACCGCTGTCAGGAGGTGTGCGGCGGCATCTTCTCTCTTTCTCCGTGGTACCTGGTTAAGCATGGGTAGCTGTTGGGTTTGATCCACCCGGATCCGGGCTTTGAGGGGGACAGCCCTTCCTCTCCCCCAGGTGTTCATTGGGTAGAGCTATGGGGTTTCAACTGTCATCCTCGCCTCTGAGGGTCCCGGGACAGAAGTCCGGACCAGGAGAGGGTGGAGAGTGCTGTGGGTGCTCCAGACTTGGCCAGAAAATGCCCCCGCAGGCATTGGCCCAGTGCACCCCTGGCACCCATGTGAAGACAGCACCCTGCTTGCACAGCCCCCCACGCACAGCCCAGTCCCTGCCCGTCCAGGCTAGGTCAGCACCCAGCCCAGTCCTTGTCCAGCACCTCAATCTTAGTTCCTGGGCCATGACCACCGCCCCCCTCGACCCTCCCCAGCCTTGGCAGCCGCGGGGGTGTCCCACCGTCCCAGTCTTGAGGCAGGGCCCCCTTTCTTCTTGGCTTCTACAGGACCCAGAGTCTGGGTTTGTCTGCCCACATCCAAACATGTGGTGTGCCTGGGGGAGCAGGGGGAGGGGTTCAAAATGGCTGCCAAGATGGCTGGTCGCCTCTCTGCCTTTCTCTGTTTTTCTTTCTCTCCCTTTTCTGTTTGCTCTGTTCCTTTAGCTGCTACAAGAGTCACCACAGAGAGGGGTTTGGACAGTGTGGGGACAGGTGTGGGGGACATTAAGGGTGATGTCTGCTCTAGGCCTGTTGACCTCGATGCTGCTTGCTTCTTGGAGAGAAGCTGTTGGTCTCTGCTCTTCTTTCCAGCACCCCAGGGGCCACCAAGAGCTTGTAACCTGACCCTAGACTCAAGCCCTTCAGCCCAGCTAACAGCCTGGGGGCTCCCTGCCCTCCAACTGGCTCTTCTAGGCCCTGACACCCTGAATTGATCATTTGGGGTGTTGGGGTGCCCCATAGAGGATCCCATCTCTCATCCTCTCCATCTGCCCCATGGCCAGGGGCTCAGGACTCTGGGTGGGCCTGGGTCAGGCCCCAGCTGTGGGGGCAGGTGACTTCTCCTTCCTCCCCTCTCCCCACCCACTAATGCCAAATTTATTACTTAAAAGTAGGATGAAAACAGGGAGAATAAGAGAAGGAATACAACCTTCATTATCATATCGAGAAAATTATCCGTGATTTTCCTAACTAGCAATTTGCCTGCCATGCTGTTCAGAACTGACTTGCCCATTAATTACAGAGATGAAAAATCATCTGGAAAACGGAAAAGGGAACTAATTCGATCCCTGGCTGGTGGCAGTGGCACCCATGCACTGAGCCACATACGTGTGCGCTCACATGTGAGTGCCAGCCCTGCCGCTGGTATGGCCACCTTCCTCCTCTCGCCAGTGACCTCCCACAGGGCCTTAGCCTGCCCCATGCTTGTTGCTTCTGCCCTCTAATGCCCCACTAGGCCATCCCTCCGCAGGGCACCCATCCCAGCCTCCACTCCTGGGGAGCTGCTAATGCCTGATCTTGGACTCTGAGGCTCCCCAGGGTTAGGGAGTGGGGAGCTGGGGAGCCAGCCTACCTGGGCCCTGGTGCCTGTAGGGAGGAGGTGGAAGGGAGACTCATGAAGTCCTGTTTCTATTCCCAGTGTGCCCTAGGGAGTCCCTTCTCCTGGGGGACCTAGGAGAACCCTCCAGATATGTGGGGGAGGGGCTGGTGGGCTCCCTGGCTGCTCTGGAGTCTGCATCAAGCGGTCTGGACTCCGGACCCCTGGTACCTCCACCTGTGAGAGCCACCTGCGTCTGGAGTTTGCAGCGTCCCTATGGTCCCTCCTCAACCCCCCAGCTGGTGGGTGAGCATGAGGTGCTTCAGCCCCAGCATGGGCATCTGGTGGAGGGTTGCTGATCCCAGGAGGTTGTACTGCTCTGCTAGAATGGGTACCCCTGATGGGAAAGAGGAGGAGCGAGATCCCTGCAGTCCACCCCCGCCCCACTCCGTCCTGCCCTGGGCCGGTGTGGGGAGCTGGAGCTCCAGGTCTCTGCTCCCTGCTACCTCTCCAGCCATCTGTGTGGCCAAGGACAAGTCTCTGGTTTCTGTGTGGGCTCCTCTCGAGGATCCGATTTCCAGACGCCAGACACTTCCCTTCTTCCAGACCCCTCTTTGGGGGGTGGGAGGGGTTCCCTGGGTCTGGAACCGGACCTGGCTGCAGTGACCCTGGAAGAGGTGCCTGGGCTGGGTCTTGGCCACCCCTGAGAAAGAGGAAAGCAGGGTCCCAGGATGGGAGGCTGCTGCTGAACAGAGCCATTGGGGGGGGGGTGTCTCCCAACCCTCGGAAGCCAGTCTTCTGTCAGATGTCTGTGTGTGATTGGGTTGGGGACCTGGTGAAGCCTGTGTGTGACCCCGTGTCATCGGGCTAGCCCCATGTTGTTAAGGGTCTCTTTGGAGCTGGTGCCATGAGTTCGGTGGAGTCGGCGGCCCCGTGTGTGTCTGCAGCTCTGGATGGGAGCAGGATCTGCATCTTATGTGCACCTGCAGCCGTGCGCCCAGGGGTGCATACATGGGGCTTCTCGGGCCAAGGCCCGTGCACCTCTTCATGTAGTCTGTGAGCACATGCCTTCTCTACAGGTGCTGTGCTTGATGGTGCTGTAGGGACAGTGCCTTGGTCCTGTCCTCTTGGAACTCATAGTCTGGCCACACATAGCAATTTCAGTCAAGAGGCTTGTGTCACAGGAGCCAGGGAGAAAGCTTATGTCTCCTTTCTGGAGTGGCCAGGGTCCCAACTGCAGGTGGGAGGGCGGCCCCAGAGTTGGAAGGTAGCAGCTCGTCTGTCCAGGCGCCAGTGCAGATCAGGCCATGGGGCATGTTGGGGTTTGGTCCTGCATGATCCTCCCCATCACTTCATACCCTTCACTCCCGCTTTCCTTGTGGCTTCACCAACATTCTAAGCACGATTCTACCCCAGGGCCTTTGCACTGCCTGTTCTTCCATCTGGGACTCTCACCCAGACATCTGTAAGGCTTTTGCTCCTTCACCCAATTCAGATGTCACCCCGCCCCCCAGTAACCTTTACCCCATGCAGCCTCCCACTTACCTCCTGACTTTTCCTAGCACGGATGGCTTTTCTCACACTGTAATTTCTTGATTTATTGTAGCTGCTTATTTATCATTTGTCTCCCCAGTCAGAGTCCAAGTGCTCAGGGAGTTTGTTACTCGGTTTGCTTTTGGATCCAAGATGCCTAGACTCATACCTGGCCCACAGTAGGTGTTCAAGCAGTCTTCCCTGAGTGTGTGGGAGGGGGTCTGTCGAAGGACTGGAGACTCCCAGGTGAGTCCTCTGGCTGTGCATGGCAAGGACTCCCCGTCCACCCTGCCCCTCTGGGGGGATTGAGAGCTGTCACTGGGGGGTCTGACCAGGCCAGCTCTGCACCTGTCTGCTGTGCCCACCTGCGAGTACTCTCTCTGAGGTGGCCTCGTGGGTGCCCTGTGGGTACGGGTACCTGTATGGGCCACCTGCCCCGGAGCTGTGTGTGAGCTGCTGTGTGTGCATAGCTGTGTGTGCGCTGTGGGGTTTAGAGCTTGTGGTGGGAGACTGGAGGCACCCTCTGCTCATGCAGGGGATGGGAAACCCAGGGTCAAGGCCCGAGCAGCCCCTCCTCCTGGGGCACTGTCTCAGCCTCGCTTGTGGGGTGAGACCCTCATGCTTGTTTCAGTCTGCGCGGGCCCTGGCGGAGCAGTGGAGCAGAAGCTCTCTGCTTTCCCACCCCGAACTCCAAAACTGGGGGAAGATACAAATTTCAGTAAATAGATGCTGAGACTAAAAATAGCCCTGCCCCCCGAGGGCCCCTCCCTCAGACACTCAAAATGCCCTGGAAGTCGGGAGGGGGCAAGCCAGGAAGCCGAGCGGGTGCCCGTGTCCGGCCGCCAGAGAGGAGGTGTGGGCAGCCCGGGGCCGAGGGCCGGCTCTCGCAGACATGGCCGTCCGGTGTCGGGCCGGCTGTTCTTTGTGGTGACTGTCCCGGGCATCCTAGGACTTTGGGCAGCGTCCGTGGTCTGTACCCTCCAAATACTAGTAGCATCCCTCGCGCCCCCCTGCTGAGACACCTAAACGAGTCTGAGACATTGGCAAGCAGACTGGGGTAGAGAACAAAACGGTCCCTCGCTGAGGAAGACCGTCGCTCAGGACAGGGGTCGGCAGACTTTCTCTGTGAAGAGTCGGACAGTCACTCCCGGAGTCGGGAAGCTGGCCTAGCTGCCCTCATGCGTATTCCCCCTCTGCCTCTTCACAACCTTCCCGAAGTGGCAAGTGCTCTCTTAGGCTCCTGGCTGTGCAAAAACAGTCAGTCACTGGGCCCCAGGTGGACGCTTCTGCCCCAGAGCGCCCCCCAGGTGCCCTTGGTGGTGGAAGTTGGGGCACCTCTGTGTGAACCCTCCTCAGAAGAGCAGCCCTGTTGGGCCACGCTTGTGCACTTACAGACATGGCAAGTCTGATACAGTCTGTCCCTATCACCTCCCTGTCCTCACCACTTCCCACTACCCCACACTCACTCCCCCAGTCACCCTGGCTTCCTCACTTATCTCAAATATGCACCAACCAGCCCCAGGACCCTTGCATGGGCTGTGCCGGCTGACAGGAACTCTTTTCTCTTCCTTGACCACCTGTATGGCTCCTTCCTTACCTTTGTGGGGCTTTGCTGAAGTGTCTGGTCACTCTAGATCACCCTATTTTAATTTGTACACACACACACACCAGAGCCCCTGTTCCTCCACAAAACTAGTACATCATAGAATTGGCTTTTTTAGTGCCGTTTGTGTCTGGCTCATCCGCAGATGTCTGTCCAGCTCCTGGATCAGTGTCTGGTACCTTGGTGCTCTAGAAAGGATATGTGGGGTCGCCATCTATTATTTCCAAACCCGGGGGAGAGATAATTCAGAGGAAGAACACAGCCCAAAGTGGGCAGAGTTGGGATTTGAACGTAGGACCCTGGGACTCTTCCCTCTTGCCCTGCTGGGCATCATCTCCACCTCCTTCTGGTCTCTGTATCCACCACCCTGCCCCTTCACTACCAGCATCTGGAGGCCTGGAGACTCCTGCCACCTCCCACCCTCTGCCTTGGGCCATGGCTCCTACCACGTCTTTCAGCTGTGCTCTGTCATGCTCGAAGTGCAAGGCTCGAGGATGGGCAGTGAACGATATGAAGTGCAAATGTACCATAGGCCTCCATAGTGCCAGCTTCCTGTGGTGAGGAGCTTAGTGGAGGCACCTGGCCAGGCTGTAAGTCAGGGGGGCTTCCTGGGGGAGGGGGCCTCCCAGCTGCAGCCTGGAGGGGAAAAGAGGGATAAAGTGGAGGGGGGAGAGAGTATGTGAGGAGAGGCCTGCCTGAGGTCAGAAAGAAAGTGGTGGCTCAAAGGGGAAAAGGTAAGAGGTTTTATGGCCAGCCGTGTAGAAAGGAGGTTCGAGGTTGGTCATGGGGGCAGAAGGATTGAGTTTGTGCCATGAGGTGTGTCCATGGGGCTGGGAAAGCCTATGGAGGAGTCAAGGCCCACCAGACAGGATAGAAATATTCAGCATGAGTTCCTCTGGCTCCTGGGTGGGAGAGAACCCCAGAGGGAAGAAGGGGGGCCAAGAAGCCAGTGGGAAGAGGAGGCCGCTGGGGGCTGCCAAAGTGAAGGCTCTGGAAAGGGCCTTGAGACATTAGAGATGGGCTGGTGTGGGGGTTCCGAGGACAGGAGTTGACATGGTTTGCTGGGTGATTGGTAGGAGGGTGAAGGAAGGAAGCATGGGCTACATGGCAGGATTCTGGCTTTGATGGCTGAATGAACAGGAAGAAAAAAGGGGTGAGGGTGGGGTTCACCCACTGCTCTCAGCAGCCCCCACCTCCTCCCAGTCTAATCTCCCTTGGCAGCAGAAAGAGTCTTTGCACTGAGTTAGGCTATGCCCCTCCTCTGCTCAGAACCCTCCTTGGCTCCCACCTCACTTGGAGAAAAAGCCTGTGTCCTACCCTCGACTCACAAGGCTCTGCTAGCTCTGTCCTTTAATCTCCCCTTGCCCTCACCTCTTCCCACGCTCCCCCTTGCTCACTGGGCTACAGCCGTGCTCCAGCAGATCCTACCTCAGGGCCTTTGCACGTGCTGTTCCTGCTGCCTGGGAGGTTTTCCCCCCAGGTACCTAGATGGCTCACCGCCTTGACACTTCTGTTAAAATGTTTCCCTCTGGGAGAGATGTTCCCTGAGTACCCTATTTACATTTGTACCCACAGATAGGCCCCCACAACCCCCCTCCCCTTCAGGCCTATTTTCTTCTAAAGCGCTTGTGACCCCGTGAGAACTATGTAACTATGCACTGAATAGATGACCTGTTCTCTGGGTCTGTTTTGTCTCTGTTCATTAAACAAATTAATAAGTGCTTGTTCTTGCCCAGGACTGGACACGCAACAGAGAGCCATACTGACCTGTGATGGAACTTTCCCTGAGAAGTCCCCAGCTGGTGGGAAAGATAGACGTTCAACAGCACAGCCCAAATCCAGTTAGGGGGGCAAATGTGGAGGCTCAGTGTGCCATGAGTGTGGGCGTAGGAGAGACCAGCCAACACAGGCAGTCTTGGGGGCAGAACCTTTTGAAGGAAGAGAGGGGGCAGAGACAGGCACCCTGGCACTGTGTGTATGGGAGAGGGAGAGGTGTGTGGGGTTGGGGGCACCTTAGGAAGCTAGAGCAGAGACGGGATTGACCAGGTGGCCGGTGGCCAGAGACCAGAGCCTGAGATGCCATGCTAGGGCATCTGAGACAATAGGGAGCCATGGAGGGTGGTAGGCTGGAAGGGACATGATTGGGTTTTCATTTTACGAAGATCACTTGGGCTGGATGGAGAGCACATGGGGTGGGAGTGGCAGATGGATGGGGGAGACCAGGGAGGAGGCCTCAGTGGAAAGCGGCTGCTTCGAATGGCCCCCACCCCACTGTGGTCCAGTGCCACTGGGCAGCCAGAGTGACCTTTTAAAATGGATAAATCAGACAAGCCCCACCCTGTGGCACTGACATCTCGTGGGAGAAAGATAGCAGATAGTAAAATCCTGGCTGGCACGCCAGCGTGGATGCCATGCAGAAAAAAGCCAGGATCGGATGGAGTGCTAGGAGCAGCAGGGCCTCACTGAGCAGGCGATGTCTTGGGGAGGCAAGGGAGAAGCGGTGTGGGGGTGTGGGGAGGAGGGAACCACCTGTGCAAAGGCCCTGAGATGGGACTGTGCCTGATGGTTTCCTCTAGGAACCTGGGGCTGAGTGAGTGAGCAAGGAGGAAGGAGAGTGGGAGGGGCTGAGGGCAGGAATGGGGTAAAGTGTACCTGGCCGAATGGGCTCCAGGGAGGACATGGGCTTTTGCTCTGAGTGAGGTGGAAGTCACAGAAGGTTCTGAACAGAGGAGGGATGTGCCCTGACCCGGATGCTCACTGGCGCCCTCTGGCTGCTCTGGGACGATCAGGCTGTGGGCAGCAAGGGCTGGAGACCTGAGGGGGCAGCAGGTCTGACCAGGGGGCAGGTGATGGGGCTGGGCCAGGGAGGGAGTGGGAGGTGAGCAGATTCCGCAGGAGGGGCTGCCGGAGCTGCAGGGGTTTGATGTGAGGGTGAGAAGGAGAGAGGGGTCCAGAGGGAGCACTTGGGAGGACCGGGCTGCCCTCTGCAGAAGATGGGGCTGGAGTGGAAGGTGTGGCCTCTGAGCCCAATGGGCCCTTCGCAGAGGAGGGCTCTCATTCCACCTCTGTGAGGTTCATATGTTCGTCCCTGAGGCGAGACGGCGGAAACAGACTTGAGAACGGCCAAGAGCTAAGCCCGAGGCCACAAAGCAGATTCAGACCTGGGAGGCCCTTCCCCCAGGGCCTGCTGCATCTTTTTTTTTTTTTTTTTTTAATTTTTAACTTTTTTTTTAGATTTTATTTATTTATTTGACAGAGAGACAGAGGGAGAGAGAGCACACAAGCAGGGGGAGTGGCAGGCAGAGGAAGAGGGAGAAGCAGGTTCCCTGCTGAGCAGAGACCCCCGACATGGGGCTCCATCCCAGGACCCTGGGATCATGACCTGAGCTGAAAGCAGATGCTTAACCTACTGAGCCATCCAGGTGCCCTGGCCAGCTGCTTCCTTACTCTGCCGTTTCCTGAGGGCTTCCTGGAGGAGGCAGGCTTGTGGCGCTGGTCCCTCAGGCTGCTAGTTTCGGGGCCAGAAGCAGGAGACTTGTGTGGTGGGGCTCCACCGTGTGGGGCCCAGAGCCCCCTCTGCTGATGCCCGCCCCCCAGGCATTCAGACTCCCACCCACTGGAGCAGAGGGTTGCCATGGCAACTGCACTCTAGGGCAGACTGGAGGTGCCCTCTCTCCTCCAGCAGCTGGTTCTCCTCCTGTCACCTACCCCTGCCCCATTTCAGGGCACCTGAGGACAGAGCCTGGGCCATGTTACCCGCCCCCAGGACCCCTGCTACATGCCCCCTTAACTTGACACTGAGGTGGGGCTCAGGAGCAAACAGAGGCAGGTGTGGGTGGGGCTGGTGGACTGTCCACATGACCTGGGGGTTGGACATGCCTGGGCTCTAGTCCCCCTCCATGGGGAGGCAGCAAGCCCGATTTTCCAGGCATTCAGTTAGGGTCACCCAAGTCCACTGAGGCTTGAGGTGGGAATAGATGCAGGTGTGGGTTCATCTGGCCCTATGGGGGCAGTGGTGCTGGGTGTGCCCAGCTCCGATTCTGCTGTCACACACATGCAGCGGTGGAGTTGGCTGAAGGAGGGGACTCTCCCGGCCACCAGGGGCTCCCTAGCCCAACCTGAGGGGCCAGGCTGCCTGGGTTCAAAGTCCCGTCATCACTTTGGTGCCCCTGGGTCCTCATATTCCTCCTCTGTTAGATGTAGGTGTGTGCCTCTCCCCCATCCCTCTACCCCCTCCCCCCACCCCGCGTACTGAGTTCCTCTGGGTTAAATGAACTGTGTGTATGCAGTGCTTGTGACAGGGCGCCGAGGTGTCAGCCACTGCCCCTGGCACCATGGGAGCTTCCAGGACTGGAGCTCCAGCAGGCCTCCCACTGCCATAGTTGGTGCGAGGCTCCCAAGGTTTGCGGCTCAGCCCTGTCCCCATCTCTGCCTCCCAGCCCACTGTTTATCCTGAACAACAAGGGCTGCTGTGAGAAAGTACCCCAGACTGGATGGCTTTAACAACAGAAACTCACTGTCCTAGTTCCGGAGGCCAGAATTCCAAGGTCAGAGTGTGGGTGGGGCTGGTTCCTTCTGGAGGCTCTGGAGGGGTCTGCCCCATGCCTCTCGTGTAGCTTCTGGGGGTTTGCTGGCAATCCTTGGCTTGTGGCTGCATTGCCCGACCTCTGCCTCCATCCTCTGTAGTGCCTTCCTTGTGTGTTGTCTGTGTCTAAATATCTCCTTTTTATAAAGACACCAGTCATACTGGACTAGGGGTCACCCTAATGGCCTCATTTTAACTTGATTACCTTTTTAAAGACCAAATAAGGTCCCATTCTGAGGTGCTGGAGAATAGGACTCCGACATATCTTTGGGGGGAGGGGCAGTTCAATCCATAACACCCTCTCCCAAGGCCTCAGGGATGGTCAGGCTCAGGCCTCCCAGGGTATGACTCCCACCTGCCCACATCAGATCTTGCCCCCCAACTTAGGTGGGCACCAGGGGGCAGGCCTAGAGGAGAGAGGAGGGGACAGAGGTCCTGCCTGGCTCCTCGTACTCCAGCCCCAAGATGGGGTCAGGTTCTGGGGGCGCCTGGGGCTTTCTGGGGGGAGCTGGTCTGGGGATGGGCCTTCAGGGAGCAGTGGGTAGCCCGAGGGGAACACTCTCTGTACCCCTGAAGTGATGGTGCCTGGGCTGTGTGGGTCAGACTTGGTCTGGAGGTCACAAACACCTGTCTCCAGCTGCTCCCACCACTGTCACCTTACGTTCATTCAGTAAAGATTTGTCTGAAGACACTTATGTATCTAGGTGCCCGGAGATGGGCTTGGGAGCGTCCATTTTTCTGGAGGCCTGGGGGTGCAAAGGAAATCCCCAAGGGGACAAGTCGAGTCACAAGGCAGTGACGTGATCAGTGGTGGTGGTAGTGACAGCTGCTGCGGGGGACACTTTGCCATCACTACATGCCAGCCACGGCCCTGCGTGTCTCACATGAGTGAGTTCATCTTGTCATGCAGCTGCCCTGTGTGGTACCCCCATTTTACCAAGAGGAGGTTCCAGGATCGGTGGGGGGCTGGACAGGCAGGCACTGACCACAGTGGAGGCTGAAACAGTCTGGGGGTAGGGCCCCTCCATCTCTGAGGAGGGCACATCTGAGCTGAGATCTAAGGGCCACAGAGACAGGGACATAGGCTGGGATTCTGCGTGGCCTCACAGATGGGGGAGCTGGAGCCATGGCAGGGCCGTAGATGGGACGGAGTGTCGAGAGGTCTTTAAAAGCACGCCCCCCCCCCGGAAACAGCTAAGGGTCCCCAAACAATGAATGGCTGAACAAGATGCCAGCCGTCCTTGTGGGGGAATATTACTTGGCCCTGAAGAGGGATGGTGTGCCGCCCCAGGTGACTGTGCAGATGGGCCTTGAGTGAAGGAAGCCAGCCATGGAGGGATAAGCACTGGCTGACTCCATGCAGATGAGGTCCCTAGAGGAGACTGGTTGTTGCCAGGGGTGGGGGCACGGGAACAGGAGGGGCTGCTCCCGAAGCCAGAGTCTCTGTCTGGGGCGATAACAAAGTTTCGGAAATAGACGGTCATTGGGGCGGCCCAGCACAGAGAAGGCAGTTAATGCCACTGGATAATACACAAAAATGGTTAAAATGACACATTTTATGTTATGTATCTATTATACCATGATTTTTTAAAGGCCTCTCTGGCTGCCAGTGGGAAGCCCGGAGTGCAGGAGCAAGAAGGGTGGGGTGCTGCTGGGAGGAGGTCAGGGCTGTCGGGAGGGCAGCTGCTGGGGACAGACAGACACCGGCGTGTCCCAGAGGTGCAGACCCAGGACTTACTCCCGAACTGGACGTCGGGGAGAGGGAGAGAGGAGCCAGGAACTTTAATTCCTGGGGCTGCAGCCCAAGGACCTGGGGGGATGCTGGGCCCGTCGACTAACATGGGTAGGGACTTTGTTTTAGTCTGGTCAGGCCGAAGGTGATTTGGAGACCTGAGGGAGGTGTAGACGGTAGACAGTGAGAAGAGAAGCGGGGCTGGCCCTGCAGTGTGGCAGTCATCACAGGATAGACGATGTCTACAGCCAGGAGGCCAGTTAGACCCCTGGGAAGGAGTGGGGGTGACGAAGAGGCCTGGGGACTCCACCTGAGGTCGCAGTGTCCTGGGTCTGGGTGCAGCCCGGAGGAGGAAGAAGAGCTGCTGCCCTCAGACTCATGCTGCCTGGGCCCTGACTCGTACCACACTGCGGACAGCGCCCTCGGATGGGTTCCAGGCTGGCCTGTCACTTGTGCAGACTGCTGTCCTTAACCAGAACCCTGCTGGTTTGAGGCACAGAGGGAACTGAGGTTGGGCAGCGGGGGAAGGACCAGCTCAAGTTCACACCACTTGTGAATGGCAGAATTGGATCCAGACCCCTGTGGCTTGGCTGCCCCCAGAGCCTGGCATCCGGCAGCCTTGCCAGCATTAACCAGCCGCTAACTAGTTGGAGAGCCCTGGGGAGAGCCGGGGAGGGGGTTGTCTGTTCGTGGAGGGTCAGCACCCCTCCTGAGCCTGACTGTGGTGGGAGCTGAGGTGGGGAAGGGGCAATGAGGAAGCCCCAGCCCCCCACAACATAGGACTGTGAAATAATATAAAAGGAGCCGGAGTCCACAGTGCCGCAGGCCATGCGTGGTCGGGGTTGTGGGCCGAGGCAGGAGGAGGGGTGCTTCCTGAAGGCTGGGGTGGGGAGGGCGCAGGCATGCTGGCCACACTGTCAGATCCCTTGCCATACAGCAAGCGGAGTCTGAGGCCTGGGAGGGGGTGTCCTGCGCGGGAGCGTGCTCCTCCCACCTCTATTTCTTGAGAACCTGTCCAAGTCCCTGCCCTCCAGGAGCTTATGGTCTAGTAGGGAAGGTTGACCCCAGACCTGCTGATATCCTAAAGGTAACTTCAGGTGTGGCTGAAAGTTGTAAATCAGGATGGTAGCTGGGAACAGCAGGGACGTTTGGGGAGGTCGGGGTAGGTTGCTCTGTTGGCATGGCCTTGGAGTTGAGTGCTGACCAGTGGGAAGCCATAGCAGGTGTACGAGGATCCTGGGAGAGCACTCCAGCCAGAGAGAGCAGCCTAGGAAAGCCAGGGGTCAGGGGGCGGCAAGGAGAGGGGGAGGAAGCTAGAGCCTCCTAGGAACTGGAGGGGGCCAGCCAGTTACAGAGCGGGGTGGTGTCAGGTCACCGGTGGCCTTGCGGCCCTGGTAAGGAATGCAGACCCCAGGGGAGAGCCGAGGCGAAGGTTAACACTCGGATCTGCGTCATTCAGTGACCCCTCCAAGCTGAGTGGAGGGCAGGAGTGGAGGGAGGGAGGCTGAGACAAGCGTGGTGTGGCGGGGTGGTGGTTCGGTCCTAGATGGGGGCACGGGGGCCACAAGTGGGCAGGTTGGTGAGGTGCTCTGGAGGCAGAGCCATCAGGACTTGCTGGTAGAGCTTACGAAGGAGAGAGGAGGGGAAGGGTAAGGAATCGGGATGGATTCCTAGGTTTGGGGTCTGAGATTGAACGAACACATTGCTGCGTGCCAGGCCTATTCTAGAAGCTGAGGCTAGCTGTGAGCAAAGCAGTCCAGTGATTCCTGTCTGTCAGGGTCCGTCCCATGCAAGAGACAAATAGTTACTTTTTAAAAAATATTTTATTTATTTGAGAGAGAGTGTGATGGAGAGAGAGAGGTAGCGAAGGCATGCGCAGGGGGGAGGGAGAGGGAGAAGCCAACTCCGTGCTGAGCTGGGAGCCCATCAGGGGGCTTGATCTCAGACGCTGGGATCATGACCTGAACTGAGTGAGCCACGTAGGTGCCCCTGAATAGTTATATTTGAACAAAGGTGTAAAGGAGGCCAGGGGCATCAGCCTTATGGATGACTGTTGGGCAGAAGATACATATGGAGAAACTGGCAAGTACAAAGGCCTTGGGGCAGGGGTTGGTGTGGTCAAGGAATAGCAGGAGGCAGGAGTGGCCTGAGCAGAAACGGGATCAGGGAGCTGATGGTGCTGGTGGAGGGGCTTTCATCTGGTAGGGAAAAACAGTGACTGGGGCTCTGTTGAGAGATTCCAAACAGAAGATAAGAGATGTGGAAGGTATTTATTGGTCAATGGCATTAAAACTATGGGACAGACTGGGGTGGCAGCTGGAGAAGACAGAGCAAGAGGGTGTTCACACGCTGGAGGGCTGGTTAAAACATGGGTGCCAGCCCTCCCCAGAGAATGTTTGTAGAAGTTCATGGCCAGGCTGGTGCCACTGGGCCAGGGCCACCCTGAGAACCGCGTTGCAGATAAAGCAAAGGGCTGAGGGCAGAGATCTGGGTTTGCAACTCTGAGCACATCCAGGGGAGACCAGAAGGGAAAAGGGAGGAGTGGCCAAGAATGGAGGAAATGGGTCAGAACGGAGCCCTGTGCCCGAGGAGTTGCAGTGCCCAGGGACAGACAGATGTGTGGGAGGACTGCAGGGGAGGGCACACAACGCCAGCCCCCACTCCGGCCCCCTAGGGGACCGCACACCCCTCCCTTATCCGCACCTGCCTGTCTCCAGCTTACCTCAAGGGTCCCCCAGAGGGGAAAGAGGGGACTCAGTTGTCCCTGGTCCCTGATCTGTGGCGCCAGCCAGCTGGATTCTAATTAGCTACTCGAGCTGGAGAGACAGGAAGCAAGGGCTGGGGGCGGGCGTCGGGGAGGCTGCCATTCAAGGCCAGGATGTCTGGGCACCCCCGCCCCAGCACCCCCGCAGTGCTGGGTGAGGAAGCCAGGTCAGGGAGACAAGTGGGCAGGGTTGGGATTTGGGGATGGAGAAGAAGCTTCCAGAAGGCCTTTATCTCCCATGCTAGAGGGTCTGAGGCCTGCCTGGGTGCGGGTGGGCCCTTCACAGCCATGACATCCTGGTGAGCTGGCCCTGCTATGGGGGTGGGGATTTCGGGGTGGGGGGGATGCTGTGAGACCACGGGAGGAGCTTCCAGGAGGTCCTCTTTGGTCCAATGCGCCCAGTGGGTGGGTCTGTCTGCTGGCCAGGGGTGGGAGTTAGTGTAAGACAGAGGGCCTGGAGGGGTGCAGCTTCAGCTCCCACAGGGGGCTTGGGGGAGGTACCTTGAGTGGCCCCTGTCAGGGACCATGGGGTGGCAGCCCTCAGCCACCAACAGGAGGAGAGGGGACCGGCCCAAACACCCCTCCTCCTGGGCCTGCTGGGAGCCTACCCCGGCCTTACTCTCCCTGTTCTCCCCCAGGCTGGTGGGCCAGGCCGTGGTGCCCACCTGCTGATGTGGGGCAAGGCCCCCGGCACAGGACACTGAGCACCCTGAACACGCCCCCCGCTGCCACCATGGCCCGTCTGGCCGCAGTGCTCTGGAGCCTCTGCATCACCGGCGTCCTTGTCACTTCAGCCACCCAAGGTAGGTACCACTGGGGCTGGGCGGGAGCCTTGCGCAAACAGCAGCTGGGAGGCCAGAGAGAATGCTGAAACACCTCCCATCCACTTGGGGAAGAACCACAGTCCCCAGCTCGCCCCAGACCGCAGCGGAACCAAGCCGGAAGAAAACTTGGTCATCGCACTCCCCAGCACCACTGAGGGGTCCCTGGACTGCCCCCTTCCCCCCAACACCTGGGGCAGCAGGCCTCATCCTGCCAGGGGTCCTGGAGCCTGGGATGCAGGGCTGTGGCCTCCTGGGACCAGGACTCACCTTCTCGGTGAGCCGAGAATTCTCTGTCTTCTGTGCATGTCTCTCTGCGATTACATCTCTGAGGTTCTCACTGGGAAGAAGGCTTAATTAAAGCATGCCCGCCGACGTTTATTTAAAAACAACTAATTACCCGGCTCGGCCCTATGCCGGCCCCAGGATACTTCACATGCAACAATTAGTGCCCCCAGCTTGCCCGCCCACCGCCACCAATTACTCAATTATGGTCCCCGTGGCAGGCCCAGGCGGGGGCCAGGGCAGGGCAAAAGGAGAGGCAGGAAGAAGGGGCCTGCTGGCCTTGCCCCTAGCCCTGGGCATGCCCCCAGCCAGCACCCCCCAGCTCTGTCTCAAGAGCACACTGTTGGTGGACTCTGCTCCCCAGTGTCCCTTCATGTAGCCCGATGCTCCCAAAAGCCACGAAGGCAGAGAGGGCATTGTTCAGCCAGGCACCAGGGCCTTGGCACTGCTCTGGCCAGCTGGCACCCTCTGCTCTCCCAGTGCCCACGTTACCTGCCCATCCAGGTCCTGCCCCACCGCCCTAGCTGGGCCGGGAGGGGCCACTTCCACCCCCAGACCCATCTGAGCCAGCCCTCCACCCCCAGCCTCCCTCCCAGGCCTGGGAAGGACTAAAATTAGCTGTGGAAGCAGATGGTGCTAGAGGAACACATGTAATACTTTCCCCCTAGTGAGACTCAACTCACCCCAGAAAACCCCAGGGGCCTGGCTGGCGTCCTCCTGGGGCCCCCCACCTGATGGTGGAGGGAGCAGATCTCCTCCAGGCACCAAGTCTGTTTGGCACTGCTGCCCAGGGCACCACTCCTTCTCTGTACCCACGAGCCACAGTCCACGCCTCAGAGCCTTTAAGTCCCCCTGCATGTCCCCACTCCCCGCTGCACCCTGCAAGGCCTGGCTGGGAACCAGTGCCTGGAAAGGTGGCTGATTTGGTGGGTGTGGCCCATGCGGAGCCCACTCTGTCCTATAGAGACTGGCTGCCTCAATAAGTATTTTTTTAAAGATGTTATTTATTTATTTGAGAAAGAGAACATGAGCGGGAGGGGAGAGAATCTCAAGCAGACTCCCCATTGAACGTGGAGCCCAATGCGGGACTTGACTCCAGGACTCTGAGATCATGACCAGAGCCCAAGGCAAACACTTAGCTGCCCAAGCCACCCAGACGCCCCTTGATGATCTTAACGATAGTCGTACTTTGCGCCCACCACCTCATTGCCTCCTTCAGGCCTTTGTCCAAGTGTAACTGGTCAGGGGCACTCACACATGCTGTAGCCGCCCCAGTGCTGAGGAGGGAGCAGTGGCTCCGAAGGGAGGAATGGGGGCCGCAGAGGCGGTCGGTTTAAACCCCAGCCATTTGGGGCCTGAGCCGGGGCTGTTGGTCCTCACAGGGCATAGGATGGGGATGGACGTGGGACCGTGCTTGTTCTTCCATCGTCACGCTAACCCTTGCCACACAGGGCACCATGCTCAGTGCTTTCTTCGGGAACATTCTGTAGCACACAGACTCCTCAAGGCCTAGCGCTGGGCTGTCAGTGCTGATCTCACAGACTGGGAACGGAGGCCGAGGAGGCTGTCCAAATTGAGTGCGTGTCAGAATCATGGGGGCGGGCACATAGGTCCGTCCGAGGGGCCTGGTTTCTCCCTGGAGATGCTGACTCAGCAGGCCTGGGGCAGGGAGCTAGGAGCTGCATTCCCAACCAGCCGCCGGTGCCGCCGGTGCCGCTGGTGCCGCTGGCACACACCACCCCCCCACAACCCCCAGCCACACTGAGATGCTCTGGCCCCTCGGATGTGCCTGGCCAAGGAGCGGCAAGGCCAGGCGCCACGGGTTCTTTCAGAATATGAGAGCCTTTCCTCCCAAGCCATCTCTCCCGCTTGCATGGCGTGGCGTGAAGTTAGGGAGGCACCCAAGACCACCCTCACTTCTGACACCAGTTGCAAGTTCGGGAGTCCTTTAGACCACCCTCAGATTGGATGATTCCCTAGAAGCACTCCCAGAATTCCTCAACACTGTTATACTCGTGGTGAACAGTTATAGATAAAATCAGCTGAGGAACGAGGTGCATGGGCCAGGGTCCTGGAGGGTCCCCTGCCCTGGCCTCCTGCGGGTCCCTGCCCATGGAGCTGTGGGCAGCGCCACCTCCCCCACGATGCTGCGTGACAACATGCACAGTGTACTGCCAACCTGGGACGTGCTCCTGAGCCCCGGGGTCCAGAGTCTTCACTGGGGCTCAGTCGTGTAGACCTGGGTGACCACCCACAGGACCGACCTCAGTCCCCAGCCTTCTGGAGGTCAACTGATACCCAAAAGCTCCTACTCACATTGTCAGCGTGCTCTTTTGCTAGGGCCGCTGTAACAAAGGACCACAGGCTGGGTGACTTTGACAACAGAATTGAATGCCCTGCAATTCTAGGGGCTGAGAGTTCAAGATCAAGTCGTCAGCAGGGTCGGCTCCCTCTGAGGGCCAAGAGGGAAGTTGCTGTTCCAGGCTTGCAGCTGCCTCTCTTCTCCCTGTGTCTCCACACCATCTTCCCTTTGTGTGTCTCTCTGTGTCCAAATTTCCCCTTCTTATAAGGACACTGGTCATACTGGATTAGGGCCTACCTTAACGGTCTCGTTTTAACTTGATCACCCGTTTCAAATTTGGTCCCACTCTGAGGTACGAGGGATTGGAACTTCACCATATGAATTTGAGGTGGGGAGGACACAGTTCAACCCATCACAGGTGTGTAGACCATCTGGCCTGGCCCAAGGCCCCCAGGCAGACAGATGCTCGGCAGGCAGGACACCCCCAGTGCTCAGAGGCACCTCCGAGCCAAGGGCAAAGACCTTACCACACAGGTGGGCACACCGAGAAGCCTGTCTTGTAGATGAAAGACCTGAGGTCCGTACAGCCTGCGTCCTGGATAGAGCCAAGCTGGGGGGTGGGGGGGCGCATCTCCTTAGTGGGGTCTTCCCTCCCCATAGGCCTGAGCCGGGCCGGGCTCCCATTTGGACTGATGCGCCGGGAGCTGGCGTGCGAAGGCTACCCCATCGAGCTGCGGTGCCCAGGCAGCGATGTCATCATGGTGGAGAACGCCAACTACGGGCGCACAGATGACAAGATCTGCGACGCCGACCCTTTCCAGATGGAGAATGTGCAGTGCTACCTGCCCGATGCCTTCAAGATCATGTCGCAGAGGTGAGCGGCCCCAGCCCACCAGGCTCCTGGGGACCCTGGATAAATGCCTGTCCTCCACATGCCCCCTGGCCCAGGCACCCTGTTCCCCCTCCATCTTCCTTCTATGCGTCCAGCCCGTTACCTGAGCACCTGCTAGGTGCCAGGTCCCGTGCAAACAGCCAGGGAGACCCAGCCCCTTTTCCCCGGCAGCCTGCACCCACTAGGTAGCTCCGGAAGCTCGTTCCAGGATTCATGGGGGAGGAAGTGGAGGTCTTGGCAGTGTAGAAGCAATAGCGTGACAGGGTGGAGGTGTCATGGGAGCTGAGGGAGAGCCCAGAGGTCACGCAGGCTGCCCTGAGGAAGTGACAGTCTGAACACAGAAATTGCACGTGAGCATCAGAGACAAAGTGAGCGCCTGAGTGTGTGAGGCTGTGTGTGAGTGGGGGGGAATGCCAGGCAGAGGCACCTCACGTGCGAAGCTGCAGAAGGCTTCCTCACACCCACTGCCGGCGCCGCGGAGCTGGTCAGCTCTTCCTTCACCATACACGCCTCCCCCCCCCCCCCCCCGATTTAACCGCCCCTTCTGCCGTGGGCTTCCTCTGGGGTCACCATACTACCTTCTGCCCCATCTTGCCTGCCACGGGCTGTTCTCTCAGCCAGGGGGTGCCTGTGAACACCTGAGCGGGGGCACGCCCCTCACTCAGAGCAGAAGCCTTTCCCCTGAGGCCCACAAGGCCCTTCCCTGGGCCCTGTGCTCTGCTCCTGGTGCTCCCTGTCTCCACGCTCCCCTTCACTCGCTTGGCTCCAGCCGCCCTGCCAGCTCCTTAGGTGCATCTCCCCTATGGGCCTCCTCTGGGTCTTTGCATCGGCTGTTCCCCCTGCCTGGAATGCTGTTCCTGACACCTGCAGGGCTCTTCCCTTTCCTTCCCCATGGATTTTCTTACCTGACTGTCCTCTCAATGAGGCCTGTCTCTGAAATCACAGCCCCCCCCCACTTCCTGGCCCCTTCCCTGCTTTATCTTCTAGCCCTGACACCAACCTTAGTTCTGGGGAATATTTTGTGTCTTTATCATGTTTGTCTTTCCTCACTGGGCTGTCAGCCCCATGGGGACAGTGTGCTGTGTCTGTCACTGCTGTGTCCCCAGCCAGATACATAGCAGGCACTCACTGCATTTTTTGCTAAACGCCTGACAGAGGGCAAGGTTCCCTCCAGGGCCCAGAGCATAGAACAGAAGAAGGAAAGGAGGGCTGGAGCCAGCTCTGCAGCTCCTTGAATGTTGGCAGAGGATTCTAGAATAAGTCACCGGGCAGGGTCACGGAGAGCCTCCAGAGAGTTTTGGGCAGGGGACAGGTGTGGTCACGTGGCTCAGATGTGGGCCAGGCTGGAGCCACCTCATTCCCTGCCCCCCACCTTTGCTCCCTCAAACACACACCTGTCCAGCAGGCCTCCCCCTCCTCCCCTTTCCCTGTGTGACTCCCCTGCATGAGCTGCCCTAATCCAGCTTCCCGGCCTTGCTTAGGCTGTGCCCTGTCCTCCTTGGGAATCCCTCTCCTCCCACCTCCTGCCTCCAGCTTTCTCCTTGGCCACCTCATCCCTTTAGCACCGGCCTCGGGGCTGCGGGGTCTCCATGGTCCCCCCAGCGTCCCCCCAGCTGCTGTCAGCTGGCCCAGTTCTGGCTTTCATGGGTTCTCGTTTCCAAAAGGGGGAACGCTGAACCGTGTAGTTCCAGAGGCCCAGGGAGTGAGGGGCCGCCGCTCTGCCATCTTAATGCCTGGAGGTGAGGCTCTTTGTATTAGTTCAGGTACAGCCCTGCTGCTCTGATGGAGACACCCCAGAACAGGCAGAGTGGCCTAAACCAATAGCAGGGGAGAAGATCCTCAGCCCTTGCTTCCCTCTGTCTCGGAGGCTCCCGCACCCAGCCGTTCTACGGGCCACCTTGGGCTCATCCCGTCCCCCACCGGAACTCAGTCCTGAGTACTGCCAGCTGCAGGGGAGGCTGGGACGCGCGGCGTCCAGCCGTTCTCTCTTCTGGATATTGAGGTGAAATTCACCTAACATGTCCACCACTTCAAAGCGAGCAGTTCAGCGGTAGCTAGTACATTCGCAGTGTGGCGCACCCACCTCCCTTTGGTTTCAGAGCATCTCCCCAATGGGAAACGCCATTCCCGGGAGCCGTGACTGCCACCCTCCCCTCCCCCAACCCCTGGCAGCCACCGATCCGCTTTCTGTCGCTGCACACTGACCCGTCCCAGACATTACATCTGAGGATCGCGGAATGTGGCTTTCGGAGCCTGACTCCTTTGGCTTCACGGTGTCTTCGGGTTTGTCCACATCGTGGTACACCTGAGCTCTCTTTTTAATGGTCAGATCATATTCCGCTCTGTGGATGGACCACGCTGTGCTTAGCCATCCTCTGCCAGCCGACACCTGGGCTGTTCCTACCTCTGGCAGTTGTGTAAATGATGTTGCTGAGAGCACTGACATATAAGCAGTGGTTTGAGCCGCTGCTTCCCCCTTCCTTGGGGAGCAAAGCTGCTGGGTCACAGGCAACTCACGGCTTAACCTTCAGAGGCCAGGGCTCAGGTTTTAAGGGCGTTGAGGTGGGTGGGTAAGAGCAAACCCTCATGAATTAACGTCCTGCCCCGCCGAGACCGGGCCTGCGGTATGGCCCAGAGACCTCAATTGGAGAGACAGACAGCACAGGAGAAACATTTTTCTGTTCATACGTCGGCTTCCCTTTGTACATTAGTTAGGCTCCCAGAAGTTGGTGGGGACTCCGAGTCCCCAGGGGGCACCGAGAATGGCTTGTGCGTGAGGTGAAGAGACGGCCACTGTCCTAACTGCAGGTCCTCAAGTCAGCGCCACCCAGAGTGCGAGACCCATGTAAGGCGTGGCCCAAGGGGGACACAGGCAGGCACTGTGAGCCTCTTGTCAACAGCGTGTTGGCAGAGACGCTGCCTCGTACATGTGGCTTCACGTCTCACTCTTCCGTGAACGGGGAGGGGCTTTCCAGCCCATTTGGGAAAAATGCCAAGGACGGAATGGCATCAGTGACACGCAGCTGGGATGTGAGGACGGGGAGCTGGGGAAGCAGTTTACGGGGCAGGGACACCCTGAGTTTGCTGCCTTATGGGGCCAAGAGCAGAAGCCTGGCTCTTGGGAAAGGGACAGCACACAGGACACAGAAGATGATGTCCCCATAGGCCCCGGGCCTTGGTCGCCACAATTCCGTCTCCGCTTCGGGGTGCCCATTCCTCTCCTGACCCTGAACGCACCCCCCCACCCTGCCCCATTCTAGGCCGGTCTTTTCCTAGCTCCTCATCTCTTCTCTGCAGGTGTAACAACCGCACCCAGTGCGTGGTGGTTGCCGGCTCTGACGCCTTTCCTGACCCCTGTCCTGGGACCTACAAGTACCTGGAGGTGCAGTACGACTGTGTCCCCTACAGTGAGTCATCTTGTTCCTCATGCGGACACGGGCCCTTCCCCATCCCAGAAGCAAGTGAGGAGGAGACACCTTGACCTTACACACACACACACACACAGCCAAGTTAGGACAGGCGCAACCGGGGCAGCAGAGCCTGCTCCCTCCCTCACACACTGTCTCCTCCCAGACCCCTGCCCCCAGTCAGTCCCTGCTCCACCCCCACCCTCCCAGGCTCTGTCCCTGTCCACAGGACACCTTCTCCCCCTCTTGTTACCCTGGCCTGCTAACCTTGCCCCTTCATAGGTAGAAGGGCTCATTTACACCCTTCAAGGCCACACCCCAGAACTTGCTTGGTGCATTTCCCTATCTCCTGGTGACCTGGACCTGGACCTGGACCAGCTGCCCTCCAGCCTCTCTACCTCCCTTCCCTTTCTGACCACCCCTTACACACCCACTCTTCCCTCTCACTCACTCCCCTTCTTTCCTCAGCTCCCTGTCCTTTCTCTTGTCCCCGTCACCTCTCATGTACTCCCAGTCCTGCTGCTTCCCAGTCCTGGAAGTGGAACTCCAAACCCACAGAGAGGCAGACTGCCCTTGGAGGCCTGGCAGCAGATCTGGTGTGGAGGGCTAGGGGCATCTTCCACAGATACCTATCTCCTGGTTAGTGTGCCCATTACCATGATAGCACTTCCTGTCTGCAAGGGAAGTGCTGCCATGTTGGACTGGGGTGGTCCCCAGGAAACCTGAGGAGGGTGATCTGGGGAGCCAGGGGCCTGGCTTTCTTGCATCTAGTCAAAGGGAACCAACAAAGACAGGGTCTCTCCTCCTCAGCATTCTGCTCTTAACATGGTCCTTCTTTCCTGCCCTCACTGTCCCTTCCCTTCTCCCCATCATCCATTTCCCTCCTCTCCCTGCCAGCTTCATGTAGCCAACCTGGAGGTAGGGCCTCCGGGCAGATGGGGGAGGAGGCAGGGCCACCAGAGTGTCTGAGTGAGGGGGGCAGGGGCAGGGGAGCAGGAGGCCCTGTGACTCTCCCTCCTCTGCCCTCCCACCCCAGCCTCCCCCCTCAACCTTTGATTTCTCCTCGCAGGTGATGACCTACGTGCCAGGGGAAACAGGATCACTTATGTGCTTCCATAACCTTCTTTTACTCCTCACCCTTTCCTTTCAGCAACTCAGGCCTCCAGCCGCCATCTGAGGGGGACGCCCATCTGATCCTTGAAGCCTCCCCACAGCACTGGGGACACTCTCCACCCACCCCCATGGCCGGGGCAGCACGGACGGGAGGCGGGAGGCTGGGAGCATTGCACAGCGGGAAACTCAGGCTGGGTTTGAGGCTTGGCCTGTCTCTTAGATTTTCTGAGTCTGAAACTTGAGCAAATGACTTAAACTTCTCTGAGCTGCTGCAGAAGGAGGCGAGAGGCCAGGAGAACACACGTGTGAGGTGCCTGGCCCAGGGCTGGCCACAGAGCCCACTCCCTGTGGCCGAGTGCTGGATGCAAACTCTCCCCAGGGCAGAGGCTTTGTCCTCACCCCCCAGCGCCGAGACCCGAGCCTGGTTCAGGATGTGCTCAGTAATGGTACAGGTGCCTGCCCAAGCCAGCTTAGCTCGTGTCTTCATCTGTGATGCTGGGAGAGGGTCCCTTCTGGGGGATGCTGCCACAAGCAGAGAGAACATGGGTAAAGCTCCTCCTGCACCCTGTACCATAAATATATATGAAGGAAACGGTGCCCACTTTTGCTCACTGTGTGGCCTCCGTTGTGTCGGTTCACCGAGCTGAGCCTGTTTCCCCGTGTGTAGACAGGGTTCTGGAAAGACTGCCTGGGAAGTACCTAGCACTTGATCACTTAGGAAGCAGGAGGCACTTGGTAGTCATCGCTTTTGTTGTGACCATTCGTAGTGATTTTTACCAGTTATTGCTGGGAAATGAAAAACAAAACGAATGACGGATGATGATCACAAACCCTCCTGAGGCAGGTGAGATAAAGGGTGGGAAAAACATCCCTTGGTCCAAGTGGAGTCCAAAGCAAGTTGGCATCATGTGGGTAAAGAAGCAAGAAGCAAGTTAGAGGGCACAGGGAGGAAAGAGGCATAGGACCTCCTGAAGCTGACACCCCCCCCCCCCACCGAGTGTGGGCCGGGGGCCGTGACCCATGGAGACCAGGATGACCCAGGGGATGGGCAGCCCCGGTCTGACTTAGAGAGAGCGAGCCTGAGCCCCGGGGGAGGCAGGACACACAGTGAATGTGTCTGGGACACCGTGGGGCCACGTGTGCCCTCAACAGGCAGAACCCAGGGCTGAGGGGGTGTAGCTCCTGGTTCCAGAAGGAGGAGTTCCAAGGGTGACAGAAGCCAGGCCAGAGAACAGGGAGGCGGGGCACTCACTTGTCCCCCACTGTTCGTGTTTGCTGAGCACTTCCTGCGTGCCAGGCCCTGGATGAGGTGCTGGGAAGGAAGCCAAACTCTCCCCTGTAGAACCCCTGCTTGTGCCTCTAGAGCAGTGGCAGGAGAGCGAGGCCCTGGTCAGAGGTTCCTGAGGGGCCAGGGACAAAGAGCCTGAAGGGGGAGCAGCCTGGGCAGCCATCTGGCCCTGGGCTTCAGAGGCTGGGGTGACCCCAGTGCTGGTGCAGGCGAGTCAAGGGTGGGTGCAGGGGCCCACCACGGGGAGGGGGCAGTGGGTGCGTGGGACTCCCCCACCACACACACAGACACACCCCAGACAGGCCCGACTAACGCTGGATTTGCCTTGCAGCTGAGCACATTCTAACCGTGCCCCTTCCTCCCTCAGGTGCGCCCACCCACTGGGCACCAGGCAGGGAGCTCCTGGCTCCTAGGCCCCCGGGTCGGGGGGTGGGTGCTGGGCAGACAAACTGAGCCACAGGCTGGCCCCGGGGGAGCGTGGGAGCGTGTCTGTGCCCCCACGTGCTGTCTGTGACGTCCGCCCCCCCCACCCCAGCTTCTTCCTTCTCTGCCTCTGTCTCCCCCACCAGGCTCTCTGAGGCCCAGGGGCTCTGCTGCTCTGCCTCCCTCTCTCTCTGTGTTGGCTTTTCTTGGGTTGTGAGGGCTTGGGGGAAACTCAGCTGGACTCTAGCAAGGCCAGCACAGAAAGGGGGGGGGGTCAGCATGTTCTCCCAGCTGGGGGCGTCCAGGCCCCTGGAGGCACTGAACCCCCTCCCCCTGGGCCCCTGCTTCCGGCAGGAGGGCAGCAGGTGGGTTGTGCGGAGGGGGAGGGAACTGGGTGGCCCTTTCACCCCCACCACTCCCTCCCCAGTGCTCCCCAACCAGAGCCCACCTTCCAGCTGAAGCTCCCCCCTCCCCAACCCCTACCACACTGAGGGTGCCCCTACCTGTCTGAGGGCCCGTCCACCTGCCTGTTTGTACCCCCTCCCCTGTGTCTCTCTTGGTCTCTGTCCTCGCGTGTCTCCCTCTCCCTGTGACTGTCTCCCTGACACCCCCCCCCCAGAGAAAGGGACTTGGGGGGGGGCTGAGCTGATGCTGCCTTCGGGGTTGGGGAACCAGGATGAGGAAAGGAAGGAAAAGGGGGCATGTTGCCAGATAAGAAACGAAAGCAATTTAATCTTTTTTTTTCTCTTTTTTTTCTTGCACATTTTTTTTTTCAATTTGTTTTCTCTCTCTCTTCCGATGCTTAAAGTAGAAGTGGAGCAGAAAGGTAAACGCACTGTTACCAATGCTAACCCCTAACTCACACTTTGTTCTCGCCTGTACCGTACTCATGTGCCCCGCCCTCCCTGCCCGGCCCCTTTTTCTCCCCACCCCAACTGGGTCCAGTTGGTGTCCCCCACCCCGGGTGTCCTCCCGGTGGGGCCAGCCCTGGTGCCCCCACGGGCGACTCCACCTGCCAGACGCCCGAGGAAGCTCCTCTCTGAGCACGGGCAGGACCTTCTGTCTCTCTCTCTCTTTCTCTCTGCCTCTTTCTTTCTGTCTCCCTGCCCCTCCTTCCAAGTCCCAGCCCTTGCGGGGGGACCTGGCCTTCTCTCATACTTATTTTGCCTCCTTCAGGAGAAGTGTGTAAGCATCCAGGGCGGGAGGGGAGGGAGGGACCCCCTTCTCTGGCTCCTGACTGGGGGCAGAGTACGCGGGGGTGAGCGGTCTTCTTTCTCTTCTTCCTGCCCCAACTTTTGTACCATGTGTCTGGCTCAGGGGAGGTGGGATGGAGGGGACACCTTTGTTTTCCTTTTGGGGAGCAGATTCCTTCTATCTCTCGGGCTTCTGGTGGCATAAGTTCCTTCTGGTTTGGCGTTTCCAAGGCCCAGAGCTGTTTTGGAGCACGGAGCACCCGTTTCCCCCCACCCCCAAACCCCATCCTTGACCGGCCGGGGGGCCCAGCCCTGGGGAGGGATGTAAAGCTGCTCCCAGTCCTGAGAGGGCAGTCTGCAAATTGGGGGCAAAGGGGCGGGGGTGGGCCTCATGGTGGGGGGAGCGCTGGGTGGGGGAACATTTTCTCTGGTTCTGAAACACTTGCGAAGCTGCAGTCAGGGTTTCTTCTGGGCTGTTTTGGTTAGAGGACGGGGCGGCGGGTGGGGGGGGGGGTTGGGGGAGGTATAGGCCGGGTCTGGGGACTTCCACGAGCACCGTAATTTCTTGAGCACTGTAATTTCTTGTGGGGTTAGCCTGCAGCAGAGGAACAGGAAAACTCCATGGTGGGTGGAGCGCTCCCCTACATAGGGAGAGGGGAGGGCTTGCAGCAGAGGAACTTGGAGGGTGGGATATTGGGGATGGTCCCGTCTTCCCGGGAAATTTCTGGCTGTGGGGACGGCCTGTGGTGAGCCATCCTCGCAGGATCTCTCTTGCCTTGAAATTACGGTGGTCTGTGGAGCATCCCCTTTGAGGAAGGTGGGGCGGGGTCCCTCCAAGCTGCTCCCCTCCCCCTGCCCTCCCCCATCTCAGAGAGGCCTGGGCAGCCAGCCCAGGCCCCCAACCCTCACTGCCCTGCCACTCTCTCCCTCTCTCTCTCCCTGAGTCTCTCTCGCACCCAGCACCAGACACTCTTCTTACAGGCCCGGTGGTGGTTTGGATACCGGTGGTGGTTGATACTGCAGCCCTGGATCTTTTCTCTTCAAGGGTGGGGTGGGGAGGGGGGAGGGAAGAGGAGGTGTTGGGAGCTTGGTGCTGGGGAGGGGTCCTTACTGTCAAAGGCCCCAGGCAGACCCTTCCTCATCTTCTCCCCCTTCCCCAGGGTAACCTCTAACCATGTTTTCCTTCTCCAAACCCTCTGACCAGGTCAGGCTTTGAGACCTCCCACTGCCCTCTCACACACACAGACATGTCTGCTCAGGGGCCACAGAGCTGGCAGGGGTCCTGGCTTGGGGAGAGGGGAGACCTGGGCACAGAGGAAGAAGGTGGAGGCCAGGTGTGCTGGACACAGGGTGCAGGCCAACCCCTCAGGGTATTGGGGACAAGGAGATGACGGAGCCTCAGGATGCAAGCCAGGATCCCTCTGGTTCCTGCTCACTTCTGTGTCCCAGGCTCCCCTCCCCCTCCTAAAACAGGGTGTGCTCCTGGCTGCTTTGCATCTGGGGCCCCTGGGGCCTAGCTGTTGCTGATGCTGTGAAGGGAGGGCTAGATATCCCCCCACCTAAGCCTATCACAGAGTGAGGCTGAAGTGGGGGAATGAGGAGTGGTGCCTGTCCATAACCCTCTTGCCACTGGGGCTGCCCCCCCAACCCCGCACTGGGTCCCAGCCCTCCCTGTTCCGTTTAGGGCCAGCTGCTTTGGTGACAGGCCAAGCAGGAGCAGAGAATTCACTGCAAACCCTCACCCTGGCCTGTCTGTGGGTTTAGCCATCAGGGTGGTGAGAGGGAGGCCCAGCCATCCTGGATGGAGGGGTATCTGGACATCACCACTCCCAAGTCCAGACCCCTACTGGGTCAGTAAGGGGAGGCTAAGAGCAGGTGGAACTGGGATGTGACGGGGCAAGGGTGGGCAGGCCGGCGGGGGCCAACGAGATGCAGTTGAGGTTTTCCTCCTTTTCAGGGAATGGGGGGGTGGGGCGGGGCCCCCCACCTTTCTGACATCAGCGCTGCCTTGGTCCCTCCTCCCGAGCCGGGGATGGTTGCAGGTAAATCGGGGTCCGGGGCAGGGGAGGGTGGGGGGGGGCCTGGCTGGGGCGGGCTGGGTCTTTATCCTAGCTCCTGGTTCCCTCCCTTGCCCCCTCTGAGCTGGACCTGGGACTGCCCCCCCGAGGGACCCTCAGTCGGGCCTGGGCCTTGGAGTGAATTCTCTGCTCACCCCTCTCTCCTCGCCAGCACTAACCCTTTCTTCCCAGGTGGTCTCCAGCGTGCCTCCCTTGGAGCCAGGACCTCGCCGAGGCCCCCCACCTTGTCTCTCTTCCCTCCACGCAGCTCTCCTCCCCCCTCCCCACCTCTCCCCGGGAGCCCCCTCTTTTCCCATGTCCCCAACCCCCCTCCCCTGTGCACCAGTGTCAGAGTCTGCTGCTGAACAGGCCCCATGAGAGACCTTGCCGGCTGGGGGCAGGGCGGGGCACCCTGCAGGAGGGGCTGGACTTTTCCAAAAACCCTTCCTCACCTACTGATTACGTGGGTACTGGGCGTGGGGGGGGGCACAGGCTGCATCAGGAACTTTGGGTGCCTCCTCTACCCTGGAATGGGGGGCACTCCTGACACCCACAGTGGGTACGGAAACATCACTCTACCTTACAATTTTTGCCGGGGGGTGGGGGGGAGAGGGAGAAAACAAACAAAATCTTGTATCCTGGTGTGGTTGGTGAAGGATGGGACCCTCGACCCTAGCTCTTACATAGGGGGCTGTGATGATGGCAAAGGAGCAGGGCACTGAGTCCCTGGAACCTCAAAGCCAGGAGTGGCAGCAGGGAGGGGATCTTTCCGCCCCCACTTAAGACACATGAGGAAGTCTGGGAGGGCTCTTGCCAAACCCTTTATCCCCAGCCTGTGGGGTCTCCAGCAGCCAGGGAAGGAAAGAGGGGCACCACCTCTCCCCCCAACCCCCACTAACCCTGCTCTTAATGGCCTCCAGGGTTGACATCTCCAGGGAGAGGGGCAGCTGGGCAGGGCAGGGGTCCCAGCCCGGAAACCCCCTTCCCATCACCAGCCCTACCAAGCAACCGTGACTGCAGCAGCAGGAGGGGACAGCCTGGCTACCCCAGGCCACGTGACCAACTTGCCTCTTTCTCTCCCCCCTCTGCTCCTCCTCTCCCCGTGTCCTCCCCGCCTGCCCGCCCACCCGCCTGGCCCAGTCTTCGTGTGTCCAGGGACCCTACAGAAGGTGTTGGAGCCCACGTCCACGCACGAGTCGGAACACCAGTCTGGCGCGTGGTGCAAGGACCCGCTGCAGGCGGGAGACCGTATCTACGTCATGCCCTGGATCCCCTACCGCACGGACACGCTAACGGAGTACGCCTCGTGGGAGGACTACGTGGCCTCGCGCCACACTACCACCTACCGCCTGCCCAACCGCGTGGACGGCACGGGCTTCGTGGTCTACGACGGTGCGGTCTTCTACAACAAGGAGCGCACGCGCAATATTGTCAAGTACGATCTGCGCACGCGCATCAAGAGCGGGGAGACCGTCATCAACACGGCCAACTACCACGACACGTCGCCCTACCGCTGGGGGGGCAAGACGGATATCGACCTGGCTGTGGACGAGAACGGGCTGTGGGTCATCTACGCCACTGAGGGCAACAACGGGCGCCTGGTGGTGAGCCAGCTCAACCCCTACACGCTGCGCTTCGAGGGCACGTGGGAGACGGGCTACGACAAGCGCTCGGCGTCCAACGCCTTCATGGTGTGCGGAGTCCTGTACGTGCTGCGCTCCGTGTACGTGGATGACGACAGCGAGGCGGCTGGCAACCGCGTGGACTACGCCTTCAACACCAACGCTAACCGCGAGGAGCCGGTCAGCCTGGCCTTTCCCAACCCCTACCAGTTCGTTTCCTCCGTGGATTACAACCCTCGCGACAACCAGCTGTACGTCTGGAACAACTATTTCGTGGTGCGCTACAGCCTGGAGTTCGGGCCGCCAGACCCCAGTGCCGGTAGGGACGGCTTCCCCTTATTCTGCCGCCTGGGCCCCAGGGTGGGGGGAGCATGCCGTGTGCTGAGAGCTGGGACCTGGAGGTGGCCCCGGGGATCCCTGGAGGGCAGAGTCGCACAGCACCGGACAGAGGCTGGTCTAAGCGGTTCACAGTTAACTCGTTCAGTTGTCACGGTTCGTGAGGTAAACTGAGGCACTGGGCAAAGAGTTAGTTTACTCCTTTGAGGAGTAACTCTGGAGTCTGCGTTCCTAACCACTAAGTTGCACCGCCTCCCTCAGGGGCCTGTGCACTCCTAATCCTAGAACCTTCATCAGCCACAACCCTGGGTGGAAGCCTCCCATCAGTGACACAGAACAAAGCCCAGCTGCCAGTACTGAGGGTGAGGGTCCTGCTGCAGTCTCTCTCAGCCCCCCTCAGCCCCGCTGCCCTCTCTGAGCAGCCCCAGGGCACGGGAGAGCCTGAGCCAGGCCACCCTTATTTGCATAATGGGGAACTAAAGCGCGCACAGGGAAGGGACCCGGCCAGGTTATAGTGACCATAATGAGAGCAGAATGAGAATGGGAGGAGGCTGTGTTCACACATTCCATTGCTGGCAGGTTCTCTTTGGTTGCTCTCAGACCTCAGGCTACACTCAAGTGAATTTTTACTGCTTTCTGATGCTTTAGATGGTCTTGGGGACAGAGAGAGGCCAGGGGAGATCTCCCAGACCCGGTGGTGACCAGGATATCCTCCCTCTTCGGGGAAGGTACTAGCATTCCTGGGCATGCCATGGCAGGGCCCCCGGGCACAGGGTGACCCTGTTTTGTATACCCTCTTCCCTTCCAGGCCCAGCCACTTCCCCGCCTCTCAGCACAACCACCACAGCCCGACCCACACCCCTCACCAGCACGGCCTCTCCTGCGGCCACCACCCCGCTCCGCCGAGTGCCCCTCACCACACACCCGGTGGGCGCCATCAACCAGCTGGGACCTGACCTGCCTCCAGCCACAGCCCTGGCTCCCAGCACCCGGCGGCCCCCCGCCCCCAATCTGCACGTGTCCCCAGAGCTCTTCTGTGAACCTCGAGAGGTGCGGCGGGTCCAGTGGCCGGCCACCCAGCAGGGCATGCTGGTCGAGAGGCCCTGCCCCAAGGGGACCCGAGGTGAGTACAGAGGCTGTAGTCCCCTCACTGTGGCTGACTTGGGGAGGGGCCAAACCCAGTCTGGCCAGGGAAGGGCCGGGAACATCCCACCACTCAGCCCACGCACCTGTTTCCCCTGCCAGAGTGCGGGCTTTATGAGGACAGGGCTTGCACCTGACACCTGCAGCTGTGTTCCCAGAGCCCAGCAGAGCTCTCGGGGCCTGGGAGGAGCTCAGTGAGTGCCCCTGCCTTGTCCCCTCTTGCAGTGCCAGGCAGACCATGAAGGGAGCCTACGGGAGGTGACTTGGGCCCCCGGCTTCACGCTGAGACGGACCGGGCCCCAGAGCGGCCAGTGGCAGCCCAGAGAGCTGCTGAAGTGACAGGCGGGGTGGGGCCAGGAGCACGTGCTCCCAAGTGGAGCGATCCAAAGGGAGGGTCTGAAGAGGCTTAAGGGAGAAGGGGCTTTGAAGATGGACTTTGCTAGAAAGTTTCGTTTCTGGGAGACAAAGATGGAAGGAAGAGGAGCCAAGAGGGGGAGCTTAGAAGTGAGGGGTAGCTTATGTCACCTCACAGTGATGCCTCTCTTGACTGTCCGGCCCTCTTCATGTCTGGTCTTCCGTGTTTCCTTCACCTCTCTTCACCTATCTGTCCCCCTGTCATCTCCTTCCCCGCTGTGGCCCCTCTTTCTCTCCTTCCCTGTGGCTCCCTTCTCCGTTCCTGTCTGTCCCTGCAGGAATTGCCTCCTTCCAGTGTCTACCAGCCCTGGGGCTCTGGAACCCCCGGGGCCCTGACCTCAGCAACTGCACCTCCCCCTGGGTCAACCAGGTGGCCCAGAAGGTACCAGCAGCAGCTGTCCCTCCCAGATGGGCACATTTGCTTGCACACTGGGCCCTGGGTGGCCGGGCACAAGGCGCACTGGGGGCAGTAGAGCAATTGGGGAGACAAACGGGCAGGTCCGGGAGCCAGGACTGTGTGGGTCCCCTCCCTGGCCTACAGAGGGAACAGAGACGGATGGGGAGGGAGAAGGGGTCAGAGAGGGAGGGAGGAGAGGGGCCAAGCAGGCTGGGCAGGTGAAAAGGGAACATGTGGGAAGCAAGATGGTCTCTGAGATAGCTGGGGGTCCCTACTCCCACCTCACACAGATCAAGAGTGGGGAGAACGCAGCCAACATTGCCAGCGAGCTGGCCCGTCACACCCGAGGCTCCATCTATGCGGGTGACGTGTCCTCCTCCGTGAAGCTGATGGAGCAGCTGCTGGACATTCTGGATGCCCAGTTGCAGGCCTTGCGGCCCATTGAGCGGGAGTCAGCGGGCAAGAACTACAACAAGGTGGGGCACGGCAGTGGGGCCAGGGGTGGTGGGGGCGGGTACTGCCCTGAGGGCTCAAGAGGAGTCCAGCCTGTTACCTCCAAGCGGGGCGGTCAGAGAGGAGAGGACTGATCCTAGGCATACTGGATCTTCCTCCTAAGCTGCCCTCGGAAGGTCCTTAGGGTTGAGGGTCCCTTAGGAACAGGTCTCGCTCATGCCCAGCCCTGCAGAAGACCCAGCTCTCCAGGGCCCAGATGTGACAATGTTGGCATTAGGGAAGCTGACAGCGCCTCCATCTCTTTTCCCAGATGCACAAGCGGGAGAGAACTTGCAAAGATTACATCAAGGTGAGGCCCGGAGGGTTCCTGCTGGCCAAGAGGGGGTGAGGCAGCCCTCACCATCATGTGGGCACGCCCCACGCAACACGGGATGGAGGCTGAGAGGAGGATATGCAGAGTCAGAGTCCAGCCCAGGGAACTGGAGGATGTGGGGGGAATCACAGTGCCGTCCCCTCATCTGCATAGGCTGTGGTGGAGACAGTGGACAACCTGCTGCGGCCAGAGGCTCTGGAGTCCTGGAAGGACATGAATGCCACAGAGCAGGTGCACACCGCCACCATGCTCTTGGATGTGCTGGAGGAGGGCGCCTTCCTGCTGGCCGACAATGTCCGGGAGCCCGCCCGCTTCCTGGCTGCCAAACAGAATGTGGGTGAGTGCTGCAGTCATGCCCAGGGCAGGATCAGGTGCACACCTTTCTTTTTTCAAGATTTTATTTGCGAGAGCAAGCGAGTGAGCGAGCATGGGCGTGAGTTGGGGGATAGGGAGAGAATCTCAAGCAGACTCTGTTGAGCATGGAGCCTGATGTGGGGCTCAGTCTGCCAACCCTGAGATCATGACTGGATGCAAATCCTCAACCATGGGGCCTGCCAGCTAGGGATGCCCTAGCCTTGGGCCTCTTGCTACAGCTGGGCCCTTGGACTGGAGACGGACCCTAACCCACCTGCCCTGCCATGCCCTGTCCCTACAGTCCTGGAGGTGACAGTCCTAAACACGGAGGGCCAAGTGCAGGAGCTGGTGTTCCCTCAGGAATACCCAAGCGAGAACTCCATCCAGCTGTCCGCCAACACCATCAAGCAGAACAGCCGCAACGGTCAGTGTCCAAGCCCTGGGCTGGCGTCCCTGGTTCACTTAGGAAGAACATCAGGTCTTAAATTGTATTGGGTTGAAGAATCCAAGGAAAGGGTGGGGCTCATAACGACACACAGAGTTGTTCTCCATTCAAGCAAGCATAACGTTTCAGGGGATTTGTGGGGTCCCCCCAAAGCCCCAGAGCATAGGACACTTTGTAGTTTGCAGGGCTTACTTCTGTGTAATGGCAGTCAGTTCTCATAGCTCAGGGAGGTCTGTCCCATTTGAGACTAAGGCTCAGAGAAGTTGGGGATTTGCCCGAGGTCACACAGCAAGTGAGTTGGGGGTTGGGGACGCAGTCCCTATGTGTCCTGGCATACTATACTGCCTTGCCATTTGGAGCTGCCTACAACTGAGCAATGGTACATGGAAGGGCTCCCGAAGCCCCTGTTACCTGGGCCACAGCCTGGCTTCAGAGGTCCCCGTGACCGGTATGGCTGAAGGTATTCTGGCTCAGGACCGATAGCACACCCCGCTGTGCCTCTCCTCTCCAGGTGTGGTCAAAGTGGTCTTCATCCTCTACAACAACCTGGGCCTCTTCTTGTCCACCGAGAATGCCACAGTGAAGCTGGCGGGGGAAGCAGGTACAGGTGGCCCCGGCGGCGCCTCCCTCGTGGTGAACTCGCAGGTCATTGCGGCGTCCATCAACAAGGAGTCCAGTCGTGTCTTTCTCATGGACCCTGTCATCTTCACCGTGGCCCACCTGGAGGTGAGCTGAGGCGTCCCCGACCCCCCTGGGGGTCCCGCCATCTTCCGTGTCCCCAGGCTGTATATTCTCCCCACTGTGCGTTCACCTACCCCAAGAGCAAGTTACAACCCCTCCCTGGGGCACCAGTCCAACCCCCACCTCAACAGCTTGGGCCATTTGCCCCCAGAGATCCCACACTGTCACCTGGAGCCCCAGGCACTTTTCTCATGCTTGTCACCATCCCCATAGCTGGGTGTGGGGGCTGGAACGGGACTCCCTGGATCTGACTGCCCGGCCACCACCACACAACAGGCCAAGAACCACTTCAATGCTAACTGCTCCTTCTGGAACTACTCGGAGCGTTCCATGCTGGGCTACTGGTCAACCCAGGGCTGCCGCCTGGTGGAGTCCAACAAGACCCATACCACGTGTGCCTGCAGCCACCTCACCAACTTTGCCGTGCTAATGGCTCACCGTGAGATCGTAAGCTGGCCGGCGCTCCACTCCTCTGGGCAGGCCCACTTGCTGGCCTGGCTTTGCATGGCATCCTAGAGAGCGCTGCATGGGCAGTGCCAGGGAAGACCAGCTTCGTGGGCATTGGGGGGTGGCACCAGTCTTGCCCGGGGCAGGAGGCCACATGTCTGGTTCTTTCTGGTCATGGTCCCACCTTCTCCCAAGGCACTCTGGAGAAGCAAGTTGGTGTCACCTTTGTCATCTCTCCACAAGCCTCCCAGAGCATGAGGAAGTGAGCGTGCCACCTACAGAAGGGTGGGGGCCAGCAAGTTGGCCGGGGGCAGAAGGCCAGATGGGCAGCGCTGGTGGTACTTGTGGCCTGTAACCTTGCACACCACCAGCACCTGGCTGAGCCCAGGATGAGCCTGGCCAGTGCAAGGCCAGAGGTGCTGAGCGAGCCCCCTGCTCCTATCCCCAGTACCAAGGCCGCATCAATGAGCTGCTGCTGTCGGTCATCACCTGGGTGGGCATCGTGATCTCCCTCGTCTGCCTGGCCATATGCATCTCTACCTTCTGCTTCCTGCGGGGGCTGCAGACCGACCGCAACACCATCCACAAGAACCTGTGCATCAACCTCTTTCTGGCCGAGCTGCTCTTCCTGGTCGGGATAGACAAGACTCAGTATGAGGTGGGCCAGGGTTTAGGGGCAGAGGCAGGTGGGAAGAGAGGCCGTGCTGGCCCGGGTAGCCCGTCACCTGTGGTGCCCCTCCCTGCCCCCCAGATTGCGTGCCCCATCTTCGCTGGCTTGCTGCACTACTTCTTCCTGGCCGCCTTCTCCTGGCTGTGCCTGGAGGGCGTGCACCTCTACCTGCTGCTGGTGGAAGTGTTTGAGAGCGAGTACTCCCGCACCAAGTACTACTACCTAGGTGGCTACTGCTTCCCGGCCCTGGTAGTAGGCATCGCGGCGGCCATCGACTACCGCAGCTATGGCACCGAGAAGGCGTGAGTGTCCCGTCCCCCCCACCCCCAACCATCCCCCCGGGGTCTCTTCCTGCCTGGCTCCCTGCTCAGCAGAATCCCCTGGGCCAGGACCTTCAGGGTAGCGGCCTTCCTGCTCCTGAGATCTAAGGCCACGGTCTACAGAGCCCCTGGGGACTAAGATGGGAGGGAAGGGCTTTCCCACCTCTGTCTACCCCAGTCCCGCTTCCTTTATAGCTGCTGGCTCCGAGTGGACAATTACTTTATCTGGAGCTTCATTGGACCTGTCTCTTTTGTTATTGTGGTAAGTGGGAAGGTGGTACCCACAGTACTATGTCTCCCTCCTTCACACAAGCTAGCCTTGATCCTTGAGCCCCGCCCCCACTCTCCCCAAGCCCTGAGAGGGCTGGTTTGAAAACCGTCGAAACTGAGCAGCCAACTAAGAGGACAAGAACAGAGCGGGTCTGTAAAGCTCCGATACCAAAGCCCGTCCATCCAGGAACTGTGATTTGAGCCCCTGCCTTGTGTCAGGCTGTGAGCCCTGTCCTCCCACCACCAGGAGCCACATTAACAGACAGTTGTTACCAGTCCGCAGGCACCTGAGGTCAGGTACATCAGCGGAGGAGGCCCAGAAGAAGGGGGCGTTGAGGCTGAGACTGGGGCAGGAGTTCACACTGGGAGGTGGAGGGACCCCAAGGGACCCCCCAGCCTAGCCCCGCTCCTGCCCCACCCCCAGGTGAACCTGGTGTTCCTCATGGTGACCCTGCACAAGATGGTCCGGAGCTCGTCTGTGCTCAAGCCTGATTCCAGTCGCCTGGACAACATTAAGTGAGCACCCCTTCCCTTCACCCCTGCCCCTGATAGCTCCCTACCAGGCTTGGTCTCTCCCGGGGCTTCCTAAAATGTGGTGTGCTCACCTCCAGTATCACAAGATATGACTTTAAGGACAAACGTGGTGTTTTATTCTGCTTGTTGTGTATCTACTTAACAAGTATTAGAAAACACGGTATTAACATATCTAATTTGTGCTTTTGGGGACATACTTCTTAGGGTGAGGCCAAGTTGAAAAGTAAGTCCAATTCAGAGCCACTTAAAGAGAAATGGGCAGCAAAAGATAGTTTAAGGGTCTGGACATATGGCCTAAAGCTGAAGGCAAATGACTGATCTTTGCAAAACCCCAAACCCCAAGCTCAGGCCCTGGCTGGGTGAAAATACCACTATGTAGACAATTTCCCCCACACCCCCCCCCCACCAAAAGGCCCACTCACCCCAGATGGGTCTTTGCATATAGCATCCAGACCCACCTGAAGAAGGACACATGACAGCAGGGGGAGGTTTCTCCACTGGCAAGGACTTTGACATCCCTGTCCCCCTCCCCGCCCCCCCAGATCCTGGGCCCTGGGGGCCATCGCGCTGCTCTTCCTGCTGGGCCTCACCTGGGCGTTCGGCCTGCTCTTCATCAATAAGGAGTCAGTGGTCATGGCCTATCTCTTTACCACTTTCAACGCCTTCCAGGGGGTCTTCATCTTTGTCTTTCACTGCGCCTTACAGAAGAAGGTGAGGTCAGGGAAGGGGTCCAAGTGCCTGCCTTCTGCAGTGGGACCTGGGTCTGCTGTGAGGGGAGCACAGGCTTGGGGTCAGTGAGGATTTAGGCAGGGGTAAAGAGGGTTCTAGAACAGAGCAAGATATGGCAACCTGGGGGAGCGAAAGATGAGGACGGATTTGGGGAGTTGGGAGAGCACATGGCAGGATTGTGGTAACAGGGCCAACTCACCCACCCACAATGTGGGGGTACAAACCACCCAGACGGAAGGTTTCTACTTCAGTAGGTACAAGATAAACTGTAAGTTTTGTAGTGATAAAGTTTCCTTTTCAACATGCTTACAGGAACTCCCAGGCTCACACATTCCTGCCCAGGCTTACCTTCCTTTCCTCCCCTCCAGCCATCCTCTCCTCTGCTTTCTCTCCAACACCTAGACAGGGCACACCTGGGTGGCTCACTCAGTTAAGCCCCTGCCTTCAGCTCAGGTCATGATCCCAGGGTCCTGGGATTGAGTCCCACATCCGGCTCCCTGCTCAGCAGGAGGCCTGCTGCTCCCTCTCTCTCTGCCTGCTGCTCTCCCTGCTTGTGCACACTCTCTTTCTCTCTCTGAAAAATAAAATCTTAATAAACGAACCACCACCACAACAAAAAACACACAAGAGCTAGACGGGACCCTCTTCAGGGTTTGTTCTTATCCCTCCCTACAAGGCCTGCTGCCCGATTTCCTTTATATCTTTGCTGGGATGTTTCAAGGAGAATTCCCCTGGTCTATTTGAACTCAAAACCCCCCATCCACATCCCCCAACCCACCAGCACTGCCTGACTCCCTTCCTGGCCATTTTGGTCTGCACAGCACCCAGCAACATCAGACGTTCTACACAAGGTGCTATTGTTTGCATCTACGTATGTCTCTCTGTACCAAAATACTAGCTTTTGGAGGTAGGGCTGTGTGAATGATTGGTTTTGTACCATCCCTGGGGCCTAAACTATGCCAGGAACATAGCAGATGCTCATTAAAGATCTGTTGAGTGAATGAATGAGAAACTCAGTGGATGTAGGGAAAGGAGGATGGGCCTGAGCAGGGAGAGTGCCTGCCTTCCTGGCTAGCTGCTGGGGGACAGGAGACAACGAGGTTTCTGAGGGCTGCAGAGGCACTGCCAGCTGCATGCCTTCCTCCCCCAGGTGCACAAGGAGTACAGCAAGTGCCTGCGTCACTCCTACTGCTGCATCCGCTCCCCACCCGGGGGCGCTCACGGCTCACTCAAGACCTCAGCCATGCGGAGCAACACCCGCTACTACACAGGAACCCAGGTATCTGGGCAGGGGCCAGGGCTCTGGGCAGGGCTCCCTGGGGCTGAGTATTGGACCCAAGACCCCAAGAGGCAGGTTAGCGCCCAGCCCAGGTCCCTAGTGGTGCTCAGCAGGCAAGTAGCCTCAGAAAGATCTTGGGAGGGTGGGCAGTCTGGGTGTGGGGGGACTCACAGCCAGGCTGTGTCCCCAGAGCCGAATCCGGAGGATGTGGAATGACACGGTGAGGAAACAGACAGAGTCCTCCTTCATGGCAGGCGACATCAACAGCACCCCCACCTTGAACAGAGGTGAGACGGCATCCCTTGCCCTTGGCTCTATCCCTCAAGATTCCTGGACCAGTGTCTCTGGGCCACCTTGTGACCTCTGATGTTCTGGACAGGTACCATGGGGAACCACCTGCTGACCAACCCTGTGCTGCAGCCCCGTGGGGGCACCAGCCCCTACAACACCCTCATCGCTGAGTCGGTGGGCTTCAATCCCTCTTCACCTCCTGTCTTCAACTCCCCAGGTAAGAGCACTCTGGTACAGGAAGAGGATGACAGCCCTGGTCAAGGAGTGTGGTGGGGTCTGCATCCCGAGACACTCTGCTTGGGGCATCCTAGTGCTTCCTGAATTGGAGCCTGGGCTGGACTTTCCAAGCACACTCTCACCTTCTCTCTTTTCCCTCCTGGCCGGCACCTACAGGGAGCTACCGGGAACCCAGTAAGTGTGACTTGCCTGGTAATGTTTCTGAGGCCGGGAGGGGAATGCGGTAGTGGCCTCCAGGGATGGCCTCACTCAGGGAGAAGCATTTGGGTGCCCTCCGACCCACCGTCCCCACCCAGACCCCACACACACCTCACACACATACAGCCAGAGGGGATTATATTTCGCCCTCAGATAAGCAAAGAATGTGATGATGGTCAGAGCACAGGAAATGCAGCTGATCACGAGGCCTCTTCACACTATTGAGATTCTGAACCTCTAGGGAGGAGACCTAGAGGGAACTGGTCCCCACCCCCACCCCCACCCCCCGTTCCACCAACTTGCTTCTGGGCTGCTATCCCCACTACCAGTGAGGAAGAATGGGAACAGGAGATCCCAGCCCCCGGGGAAGCAGGCACCCCCCTTCCCATGTGCCTACACCCATCACTGCCCACACTCCTCTTGAGCTGGGTCCCCTTTGCCTGCAGAGCACCCTCTGGGAGGCCGGGAAGCCTGCGGCATGGACACACTGCCCCTCAACGGCAACTTCAACAACAGTTACTCCTTGCGAAGTGGGGATTTCCCTCCAGGGGACGGGGCCTCGGAGCCGCCCCGAGGCCGGAACCTGGCCGATGCTGCTGCCTTCGAGAAGATGATCATCTCAGAGCTGGTACACAACAACCTGCGGGGTAGCAGCAGCGGGGCCAAGGGCCCCCCACCACCTGAACCCCCCGTGCCACCTGTGCCAGGGGGTGGTGGCGAGGAAGAAGCAGGCGGGCCCGGGGGTGCTGACCGGGCAGAGATCGAACTTCTCTACAAGGCCTTGGAGGAGCCACTGCTGCTGCCCCGGGCCCAGTCGGTGCTGTACCAGAGCGATCTGGATGAGTCGGAGAGCTGCACTGCGGAGGATGGGGCCACCAGCCGGCCCCTATCCTCCCCTCCGGGCCGGGACTCCCTCTATGCCAGCGGGGCCAACCTGCGGGACTCGCCCTCCTATCCGGACAGCAGCCCTGAGGGGCCCAGTGAGGCCCTGCCCCCACCCCCGCCTGCACCCCCCGGCCCCCCGGAAATCTACTACACCTCGCGCCCACCAGCCCTGGTGGCCCGGAACCCCCTGCAGGGCTACTACCAGGTGCGGCGGCCCAGCCACGAGGGCTACCTGGCGGCCCCGGGCCTTGAGGGGCCAGGGCCCGATGGGGATGGGCAGATGCAGCTGGTCACCAGTCTCTGAGGGACCTCATGGACCAGGGGCTGGTGGCCCAGGCCAGGGAGGGAACCCTGGGTGGGGCTCCAGTGGGAGAGGGAGACTCATGGAGGCAGTGGCTGGTGGGCCACTCTCTCCAGGTACCCTTCAGCCGTGGGCCCTCTAGGCCCCTCAGGAGCTCTGCCGTGGGGGCCTGTGGTGCAGGGTTCACAGACAGGGTTTCCTACCAGCCATGCGCACCAGCTCGATTTGGGGGAAGTGCAGTAAGGAGGAGCCAAGAGGTCCCCAAGGGAGTAAGGAAGGAGAAATTGGATGGGTGCAGCCCACTCTTTACTTCCCCCTCACCCCTACCTTCCTACCCTCTGGAGGAAAATGAGGGCTTTGGTTTCCCTGGGTCAAAGGCCCTACTGAATGGAACCTGTCAGCTGCTCCTCTCTCTGCAGCCAGAAATGCTGCTAGCTGCACCAGGAAGGAGCAGTGGGAACAGACAGGTTCCTCCTGCACTACAGTTCCCTACTCCTGGAGACTCGGGCCTCTCCCGAGAAAGCTCCAGGGCAAGAGGAATGGGTGGTTGTGGCTGCTGGTTTAAAGGTGGAACTTTCTCTGAAGCTCCTTCCCTCTGCTCTTCGTCCTTGCCTCCCCAGCAAGCCTGCCCATCATCCTCCTCAAGTGCACCCAGTGACCCCCTACCTTGGGGTGACTCCTGATGAAGCACAACTCCCCACAGGGCCCCCAGCCCACAGGGGTGGCCATATTTGGGCAGTTCCCAGTCCTGTGGGCTCGGCTATATGGGGAGCAGATTTTGGGTCTGGATCTCCCTGGGGAGTGGGTCCTGGGCTTGGATCTTTCCCTAGGGGGCCATCTTACCCCTTCCTCTCCTCCTCCTCCTCCTTCCCCATTGCTGTAAATATTTCAACGAAATGGAAAAGAAAAAAAAAGACAAAAAGAAAAAGAAAAAGAAAATCTCATCACTTGAAGCCACCGGGAGCCTGTGGCCCAGCCAGCCCGGGGCTTTCTCCGGAGCAGAGTGGCGCCACCGGGCCCTGGCAGCCAGGACTTCTCCATGTATGTGTGCATCCCCAGCCGGGGTGGGCGGGCCACCAGAGCAGCTTTTTACAATCCAGAGACAGAAAACAAAATCTAGAAGCAACAGCGAAACAAAGAACCTGTTTCCTTCCCGGCACCGTTTCTGTCGCCTCTTTCCCTGCTCCGCCTGTTCCCTGGCATCAGTCAGCCCTCCTGGGGCGTGTACCTCACTGCCTGCCCCAGGACCGGGGCCTGTCTCCCCCTCCCCTCACCACTGGCCCAGGGGAGGCACCCTTACACCCAAAGATGCTTTTGCCAAGATGGCTGCGCTGTCCCTTTGAGTTCTTGCTTCTTGTATATTGCTTCTGGGACTCTCTGGGTGTGGAGGAAGGGACTGATTTCCCACCTAGAGCGGATGATGGGGGAAGAAAAGTGAAGGCAGCAGGTGGTGGGTGTGACGGAGGCTGGGAGTGATGAAGTTGTCTTCTCTTGTGGAAGGAGGGGGGCCACAAAGGTGAGAGATCATCTTCCCTACCCTACACCATCCTACAGGGAAGGCAAAGCCAGGTACCAGGGTCTGCAGTCAGGACACCCTTGTACCAGGCACCCTACCCCAGACTTTAGACTCCAGAAGCTTTGGGCTGGGGATGTCTCCTGAGTACCTCTTCCAGCACCCTCCTCTCTAGCCGCTCACCCTGGCCTTCCCACCCTGCCCCCCAACTCCTTGAGAGTAGGGTAGTCCCATTGCCACAGTAGCCCAGCCCTGTCATTGCCATTCTCCCAGGGGTGGCCCTCCACCTCTACTCTGACCCCTTCTTGTCTCTTTTGCCCCTCCCTCTTTTCTCACAAGTGCCATGAGTTTTCAAACATCTTGGGTCTCAGCCTGCTGCTGCCATAAACGACTTTGGGTTTAAGGGGGGGGGGGGCTCTAGGGAGGAACTGGGAGAAAGGGACAGGTAGGTGGCTGGAGGAACCCTTTTTGCTGCTAGAAAGCCCCTCCCTTCTCCTGGGGAGCTGGGGCTGGCTTGTCCCCATCAGTTAGGGGAGAAGGGGTCAGACCAAAGATGGTGGTTTGTCCCATGTAGGGAGACAGGTGTGGGGAGAAGGCAGGGTTGGGTTCCATCTCTAGCTTTTTCGGGTAGGGAGGCTTAACCTCTCAGCTGAATACCATAGGTAAGCCTAGGTGGGGAAGAGAAATAAGGACAGGGACAGTCTTGGCCAGACCGCTCTGTGGCCTTCCTTGGCATCACTAGGCCAGGAACTCCACTGTAGGAAGGGGCAGCCAGAGGTCTGTGAAGAGTTGGCAAGAGAAGAGGGATGATGGAGATGGCCCAGCATGAGGTCCAGCTAGAGCCAGAGGCTGCCTCTGACACCAGCAAGAGGGCTAGGAGAATAGGCTTGGTGGGAGAGTTCACCGGGGGACTGGAAGTATAATAAAGGATCTGCTTCCTTGCCCCTGACCAGCCCTCCTCTCTCTCCAGACACTGACAATCAGGGGAGAGGGGGTGGGGTGGATCCCTAAGTTCCCATTCCAGCCAAAATCACCAAGGTGGATTCCCAGGCCTCAGAGCTGCATGGCAGGGCCCCCTGGTGGGGTTGGACACCACTGCAGCCTAGTGCAAAGCCACCCCCAAGAGCCCAGGTGTCCCCTCACCCCAACCAGACCTGGTGCCTTGACACCCCACCCCAGCTGGGACGGTATAGAGAAGGAAGGGTCTTGGTTTCCTCTCCTACTCCCTTCCTTGGGCTCCTGAATTCATTTCCTTTTAAATCTAGTATTTTTCTCTTTTTTGGGGGGGGGGCATTTTTTTTTGTTTCCCTTGCCTTCCTTTCTGTCTCCACCTCTTTCCCTGTGTCTTTCTCACTGTTTCTGTGTTCCTCTTTCACCCTTGATTTCTCTGTGTCCATTCGGGCCTCCTCCCCTCTCCCATCCCTTCCCTGCCGCCCCCCCATCCCTCCTTGGTCTCCTTTTCGATATGCCAAACCAATTTTGGGTCGAGTGCATTTAACGAGAACAAAACAAAAGGCTCATAACAAGAACGTTTCAGAAAAAAACAAAAAGTTTTAAAAAAATTGTTGAGTCAAAAAAACAATAAAGAAATTCAGATTTCTTGGAATGACAAGAGTGGTGTGACTCATTGGGGGGTATGAAAGGGGTGAGTGGATCTGCTTGAAGTATCCCCATGAGGCTGACACAGTGAGGAACCTGCACTGCAGCATTTCGAACCCACAGCAGAGGCCTGGTGAGTCACAGCATCATTAACATTTACAGAGAAATTTCTAAGTTCCTGGGCCTGGCTGAACACTTCAGGGGCAGTTTGTCTTTGAATCCTCATAAATGTTCTAGGGTGGAGGTTATCAGATCTCCATTTTACAGACGAGGAAACTGGCTTACAGTCCTAGATGCATGCCCAGGTCTCCTTGGGCCAGGCCACAGCCATGTCAAGTCTCAGAGAAGCCTTTCAAGCTGCATTTAGAGCAGAGCACAGGAACCGTATGCTATGCCTGTCTCCTTCCAACAGCCATTACTAGACTCCCACACGTGGCTGGAATGGTGCATTTTTCTTTCCTTTTCTTTTTCTTTTTCTTTTTTTTTTTAAGATTTTATTTATTTGAAAGAGAGAGAGCATGCACACAAAGGGGTAGGGGCAGAGAGGGAGAAGCAAACTCCCCACTGAGCAGGGAGCCTGATGCAGGGCTGAGGGCTCAATCCAAGGCCCCCGGGGATCATGACCTGAGCTGGAGGCAGAAGCTTACCCACTTAACCAACTAAGCCACCCAGGCACCCCTGCAATGTTGCATTTTCAAACACGAGTTGGAATTGCAACCTGTGTATTTCACATTCTCAGATATAGCTGCCAGTGCTCAAACAGTGCGAGCATCTCTCTGCACACCTCTCTGCCTTCAACATCTACATCCTGGATGCCATATTCCCCTAATTATCTTCCCACCTCTCCAGCCACTCCTTCCCAGTCTCTGCAGCTGCTTCCTTCTCATCTCCCCACTTCCTAACATCGGCAAGCCCAGCTACCTACACCCATTCCCTGGGAGATCTCGGCCTTGCAGCATGGTTTTAAATAACTATAAACTGATGGCTCCCAAAGAGAGCTCCAGCCGGAACTTTTACCTCAAGTTCCAAATTCATACACATCTAACTACCCACTCCACATTTCCCCCCAGGTGTCTGGTAGGACTTCAAACTTAACCTGTCCAAATCTGTCCCCCCACCTCCTCCCATAAGTTCCCCCAACTCAATTAATAGCAAGTCTATCCAGAGACTCAAGAATAAAGCCCTTAGAGGTTCCCTCTTACTTTATGTCCTTGTTCAACCCCAATCCAATCTGACAGTAAATGCAATGGTAGTTCTAACTTCAAATATCCACAGTAAACTAGTTTTTACCACCTTCATTCAAGCCACTATTATCTCACCAAGACCACTGCAACAGTCCCCTAACTAGTTCCCTTGTCCGTCCTTCAGGCTTTTCTCAACACAGAAACCAGAATGATCTTGGTAAGCATCTCCTCTCTCCTCGCTCAAAATTCTCCAATACACTCCTCTCTTGCCTAGACAAAAGGCCAAGGTCAGCCCAACATCTTGCGATGACCTGTAACACTCTACAACATCAGATCTCATCACCATGGCTCTCCTCTTTCCCTCCACTAGCTCTACTGGGTTCCTCACTGTACACAAACACACAGGCAGCACTGACCTCAGAGCCTTTGCACTGGCCATTCCATAGCATTCATTTATTCTCCTGCAGGGCTTATGAAACTCAGTTTCCCAAGCCACTCCATTTAAACTGTAATTGGCCACTTCAGAACCTCCTACCCCACAAATCTTGCTTTTTTGTCCCCGATAGCACTCCTATCTAGCAAACCAAGAGATTTTTGGCTTACTTCTAGCTCCCCAACTAGAATGTAAAGTAGAATGGTCTTTTTTTTTTTTTCCCTGCTGTTCCCCAGTGTCTAACATAGTATCAGACATACAGTAAGTGATCAATAAATATTTGTTAAAGGATGGAAAGCTGAAATGAGCATAAGACCCAAGTGAACCTGAGACAAGAGTTACAAATGATGGGAACTATGAATATGCCACTTCCTCCACTGCTCTCAGTTCCCATGTGCCCCTCACTGTGCAATGCTGAGGTTTAATTTGGCATGGTCCTGAAACCGAGGTTCAATATTTTGGCTGGTACCAACCCAAGAAAAGGCAACCTGTTCCTATGCTGGAAGAGGAGCTGATTCTCTGGACTTACTGAGAGATACTCTGTGAGCAAGTGTGGGGACTTTAAAGGATAATTAAATGTAACTATACGTGATTTTAACTTCACATTCTGATTCTGAAATCAAATCCCAGCATGAGAGTCTACAACACGACCAGCTCTTTCACCTCTATGTCTTCTACTCTCCCCAGCACTGCACACATCCTTTCCTGCTAGCACAATCCAGATCTGCTGTGCTGGATGCCTGTGATGCTCGGGTGGTAGCTAGGGGTACCTGTACATACCTGGGGCAACCGTTTGCACATGCCCACCAACAGTAACATTTACACTGAGATTTAGTACTTTAAAGTTCTGTCCTACATTTCATCTCATTTAATTATCACAAGGTATGTATTATTATCCCTATTTATCAAATGAGGAAACTGAAGTTAGAGTGACTAACTGGCTAACTCAAGATTACTAGGCAATTAAAAGGGTCTGCACCCTGTAGGGGCTTTCCATGCCCCAGTTTAAACCTTCCAATGACAAGATGAGGCAGGTGTTAACTCCATTTTACAGCTACAGAAGCGGAAGCCCAGGAAGGTTAGAGAATGTCCATACATTCTCTAACCTGGACCAGGCCTCCACCTTGGTCTTCTGATCCCAGGGGTTGCTTCTAGGGATGTCCGTACTCAGCTGCAATTGCCCGCTCCCCATCACTGTTCACCCATCCCACATGGCACACAATATAGGAGGCTATCTGGCTCCCCACACCAGAGGAGATGCCCACTAACCATGCCACACTCCAACAGTCCCCAAGTAGCTAGTATTAAGGCTGTCCAGAGTGGGAAGGCCTTAATGCAGAGCAAAAGAAGATTCTCTTCAGACTCCCAAAAGACTAAAGGCACTGGGGGCCTCTGTCCTTGAGAAAACCTCCTCTCCCCTATAAACTCCTGGAAAGGTCTGAGGGATCCAGACTGAGACTAGTCCTCCAACCCCACAACATCCACTGGCTTATTCTGCCCTTTTCTTACCTGTTCAAACATCGGTCATGGAAACCAGCAGTGATGACAAGCCCCTGCTGGCTTCTCCTTCTCCCATTTACATCATGTTCACTTCATCAGGACTCTCCTACCAAAGCCTACTGCTACTCTTTTCTATCTGTCCTGTCCCACTGTCTCCCACAGTCTTCCACCTCCAACTAAGTGATCACACCTTCTCACAACTGAAGCCCTCACTGTAACCCAACGAGTCCCCTCCTGGGAATCATTCCTAAGGAATCACACGTGCACATGAAGACTTAGCAGCATGAAGGTTCACTGTGGTCAGGCTTCTGAGAGTGAAACACAATGAATAAAATTTCAGCATAGAAAATCATTACATAAATCATGCACACAAATCGAATGCATGTAGCCATTAAAAACAATGAAACAGAACATTAAATGACATGGAAATACATTCACAGGACTGTGTAAAAAGTCAGACATAAAAGACAAGATAAAGAATGACCGCATCTTTTTAAATATATACATATGCAAAAAGTGTATGTGTAGTTACGCATAACCGTGTGCATATGCATGCATGTGAACACATGTGTGTGTATATTGCAATTCTCTTAATCCCAAATAAACCCACTTTTGCTGGTAAACTGATAGTTTTGAGGTTAACATTACATACATATATATATATGTATATATATATATACACACACACACATAGAATATCAGAATATAAAGCTATACATCAGAATATTAACGGGGTAATTTTTACTTCCTTGCAATTCTCTATTTAAAAAATTATTTCTTTGAACATACTACTTTATTTTTACTTATTTTTTGAGAGAGAGAGAGAATGGGTGGACAGAGGGAGAGAGAGAATCTTAAACAGACTTCGTACTGAGCGTGGAACCTAACGCAGGGCTTGATTTCACAACCCTGGGATCATGATCTGAGCTGAAATCAAGAGTCTGATGCTTAACTGACTGAGTCACCCAGGTGTCTCCCTGCCAATAATTATTTTTATAATAGGAAGAAGTATTTGTGTATCCTACTTTCTGTGGAATAACAAAAACCAAGAAAAATACCTCTGAAAGAATAAAGAACAAAGGGTTAGAACTAGCCTTACAAAGGTTGGTTCTAATGTGGTAATATTTAAGACAATGTGGTGTTGGCACAGGAAGAGATAAACAGGCCTATGGAAGAGACCTGTGACTGGATGGAAACTTGCTCTAAACAGAGGCTACAAATCACTAGGGAAAGGATGGATTCATACAGAGGCTCTCAAGGGTTTTGGTCTTGGGATCCCTTTTACACTCTTTTTTTTTTTTAATTTTTATTTTTTTTTTTATTTTTTTTAGCGTAACAGTATTCATTGTTTTTGCACCACACCCAGTGCTCCATGCAATCCGTGCCCTCTCCAATACCCACCACCTGGTTCCCCCAACCTCCACCCCCCGCCCCTTCAAAACCCTCAGATTGTTTTTCAGAGTCCATAGTCTCTCATGGTTCACCTCCCCTTCCAATTTCCCTCAACTCCCGTCTCCTCTCCATCTCCCCTTGTCCTCCATGCTACACTCTTAAAAATTAATGAGCGGAGTTTGGGGTGACTAGGTGGACCACAGAAGATTTGGGGGACAGGAAAAACACTCTGAGACTGTAATGGTGGCCATGTGTCACACATTTGTCCAAACCCACAGAATGTACAACAGTAAGTGAACCCTAATGTAAACTACAGACTTTGGGTAATAATGATTTGTCAATCAATGACAAATGATTTGTCAATGTAAGTTCATCAGATATAACAAATGTACCACTCTGGTGAGGGATCTTAATGGTGGGGAAGGCTATGCATGACAGAAGGTGGGACAGGGGGCATATGGAAAATTTTGCTATGAACTTATAACTGCTCTCAAAAAAAAATTTTTTTTTTTTTTGGGACGCCTGGGTGGCTCAGTTGGTTAAGCGGCTGCCTTCGGCTCAGGTCATGATCCCAGCGTCCTGGGATCGAGTCCCGCATCGGGCTCCTTGCTCATCAGGGAGCCTGCTTCTCCCTCTGCCTCTGCCTGCCATTCTGTCTGCCTGTGCTCGCTCTCTCTCCCTCTCTCTCTCTCTGACAAATAAATAAAATCTTTAAAAAAAAAAAAAAAATTTTTTTTTAATGAAAAAGGAAAAACATTAACTCTTTTAAAAAAAAAACTAATGAGGGGCACCAGGGTGGCTCAATCTCTTAAGCCTCTGACTTTGGCTCAGGTCATGATTCCACAATCCTGGGATCAAGCCCCACATTGGGCTCCCCACTCAGCGGGTAGTCTGTTTCCTCTCCCTCTTTCCCTATCCCTGCTCTGCTCTCTCAAATAAATAAAATCTTTTAAAAAAAATTAATGAGGGGCACCTGCGTGGCTCAGTGGGTTAAAGCCTCTGCTTTTGGCTCAGGTCGTGATCTCGGGGTCCTGGGATCGAGCCCTGCATCAGGCTCTCTGCTCGGCAGGGAGCCTGCTTCCCTCTCTCTCTCTCTGCCTGTCTGTCTACTTGCGATCTCTCTCTCTCTCTCTCTCTCTCTCTCTCTCTCTGTCAAATAAATAAATAAATAAAATAATGAGGACCCTAAAGAGCTGTTGTTTAAAGGGATAGGGATGGGGCTACTGGGTGGCTCAGATGGTTAAACGTTTGCCTTTGGCTCAGGTCATGATCCCAGGGTCCTGGGATTGAGCCCCACATCGGGCTCCCTTCTTGGTTGGGAGCCTGCTTCTCCCTCTCATCCTACTGCTCCCCCTGCTTGTGCTCTCTTGCTCTCTCTGTCAAATAAATAAAATACTTTTAAAAATAAATAAATACATGAAGGGATAAGGATTATATCTATGTATATTTACTAAATTAGAAAATAAAACTGATGATTTTTTAAATATTTAATTTAGCTAATAAATCCATTAGATGTTAACATAAATCACTTATTTCCGGAGAATAACTATATGTTTTTAAAAACAAAGTAGTGAGGGGTGCCTGGGTGGCTCAGTTGCTCTGACTCTTGATTTCGGCTCAGGTTGTGGTCTCAGGGTCATGGGATTGAGTTCTGTGACGGCTCACACTCCATGCCCATTTTACTTGGAATTATCTCCTCTCCCTCTGTCCCTTCTCCCACCCCTCACATGTGCACATGCTCTCTCTTAAAAGATTTTTTTTTTCAATTAAAAAAAATTAAAACAAAACAAAGCAGTGAAAAGAATGGCTTTGTTTTACATTTTGTAAAGTCCCAATTGTCTGACTTAATAGAAGAGACCTGGATTCTCACACAAGCTTCTGCAATTAATCTGTTACAATATGCTATCTTGATGGAAGTACATGGAGAAAATCCAGCCTCACACAGTCAGATACACAACTGGAAGAGGGAGGAATGCTGTATCCTTTTCAGCTAATTGGAGATATTCTACTTTGTTACTTATACCAAAACTCAAAAACTAGTAGTATGTTCAAGTTAGTTATAATGAAGAATATGAAACTGTGTCAATGAACTTTTCACACTGTTAAACTGAACCCATCGGTCTATTGGAAAATACTGATCTACTGAATTACTACATTTCATGATACAGTATTTTTAATACCTTGTTAGTATCACCACTGATCTCCTCAGAAAAATCTTTAAATATTTAGAAGTTGTCAGGCTTGTGGTGAATAAAAGTTTTCTCAAAGACTATTTTGCTTGAAAGCTCTAATTTTATCATTGGCAACAAACCATCAGTTGTCCTCCAAGTGACCAGCTCACTTCATTCATTCTGAGAAAACCTCTGTCAAATATCCTAACCAAGTAACTGCAGTCTCGTCCTTTCAAGTAAAAATGGTGCTCCATGAAAAAAGTCACCAGTTCCACTTCAACTCGAACAACCGTACAAGTGCATTACCTACCCCAACTACCACCACTCTTCAGCACGCAATCGAGTGCTCTATGCAAACTTCCCATTTCTCCACACAGAACACTAGAAAGACTGGCTCAGGGGCTAAGTTTTAATACCGATTACTACTTTTCACTGCTTCTTCAAGGACACTCTTAAATGGAACTGTTTTAACATTGAATGTGTAGCAACAGCGAGGCATACAATGACAACTAAGACTACAGTGACTACTGTTTGGGGACACCGCATGGACTCCTGCTAAAGCACAAGCAGTTGTACCCAACCGTTGCTTTTTAACAGTAGGGTACAGGACTACACAGTGCAGATGAGAAATGCAAGCAACACTTTAGAATTATTATGAAAAGAGTTTATCTCCTGGATCCACAGGGGATCACATTTTGAAAACCACTTAACGGCTCAGTAAAAGAAACTGGGAGAACTGGTTTCTGTCTGGAAAAAACTAAATCACAGTCCTACTTCACTTTATACACAAAAATGAATTCCAAGTAGATTTTTTAAAAGCTAAATATGAAGAGTAAAACTTCCAGAAGAAAACAGTAGGATGGGGCACCTGGGTGGCACAGTTGGTTGAATGCCCAACCTTTAGTTTCAGCTCAGGTCGTGAACTTAGAGTCATGGGATCCAGCCCTGTGTTGGACTCTGTGCTCCGCGAGGTGTCTGCTTAAGATTCTCTCTCTCCCTCTCCTCTGCCTCTCCTGCTTGTACTCTCGCTCTCTTTCTTTCTAGAAGAAATCTTTAAAAAACAAAGAAAGAAAACACAGTAGGATATCTTATCAACCTCAGGGTAAAATTTCTTAAGCAAAGCACAAAAAACACAAACTGTAAGTAGATCGATTACTCTGATGACATTACCATAATAACAATAAATCCTGAATATCAAACGACACCAAACAAATGAAAAGGCAGGTATCAGATGTAAAAAGAACTTCCGCACTAATTAAGATGAAGAAAATGCCGCAGGAAAATAAGTAAAGATATTAAGAGGCAATTCACAGAAGACAAATGGTCAATAAATAGATACAAAGAGCTGAACCTCACTACTAATCAGAAAAATGCTAACTGAAACCCCTCATGTACACCCATCAGAAAAACAAAAATGTAAAAATCTGACAGCACCAAGGGGCACCTGGGTGGCTCAGTTGGTTCTGTTGGCTTCGGCTCAGGTCATGATCCCAGAGTCCTGGGACCGAGTCCCACATGGGGCTCCCAACTCAATGGGGAGTCTTCTTCTCCCTCTGCCTGCTGCTCTCCCTGCTTGTGCTCACTCGCTCTTAAAAAAAAAAAAAAAAAATCTGACAGTACCAAGTGTTGATAAGGTCACTGAGCAATAGCAACACTACTGGTGGAATAAGAACAGCAACCATCACGTTGAAGAACAAACTGGCAGTATCTAGAAAGGTGGATATTCCCATAAGCCAGCATTTCAACTCCTAGATATGTATGCTAGGGAAACTCCTACATGTGTGCACAAGGAGACATATACAACAGGGACCACTGAAGCCCTGTTTGTAAGAGTAGAAAATGAGAAACCACCTAAATATCGAGCAAGAGGTGAATGGATAAGTAAACACTGTCCAAGGAAACTTGGAAGTTTTCAATCAAATCAAGAAGATTTCAAGAATCTTCACCTAGTGAAGTCACAAGGGATGCACTTAGTTCCTATAGGAAAGTTGTAACCACACATGTGAACTGTTGCCCACCAGGGAAGCTCATTAGAGACTCTGCCCAGGGTATTTACTGGGGACTGGTCAAGCACCAAAATTCCAGACCCCAGAAGGAAAGGAGTATTCAACATAAATTACATTATACAGTTTAGGTACCACAAGGCACTCATCATTTACAGGATGACAGGAAACTTCATGAAATCCAAGTTCCTAGAGACCAGTCAAGGGCCAACCTTGCAAACAGGTCTTTCTAAAGACAGCAGTCTCATGCCTAGAATGGTAATTTTTTTGCATAGATTTCATTTATATAAAATTGTAGAAAATGATAATACTATATATTGTATATAAAGATGTACAAACATGCACAGAAAACAAACACCAAATCTAGGGTTGTGGTTACATTGGAGGAAAAAGGGAAAGGACTAGGTTTGAGACAGGAGTACACAAGACCTTTCAACTGCATCTCCAATGTTTGACTCCTTAAGCTGGGTAATAGGTAAAAATGTATTTTGTTGTAGTATTTCTTCTACTTTTCCAAATGGGTGTGCACCTGAAATCTAGTAGGAAGAATAAAGACATCTCCTGTGGCGCCTGGGTGGCTCAGTCGGTTAAGCATCTGCCTTTGGCTCAGGTCATGATTCCAGGGTCCTGGGATCCAGCCCTGCATCTGGCTTCCTGCTGAGCAGGGAATCTGCTTCTCCCTCTCCCTGCTACTCCCCCTGCTTGTGTGCCCACATGCTCTCTCTCTCAAATAAATAAATAAATAATCTTAACAACAACAAAAAAAGACTTATCTCCTTATTACTATATACTACTAACGGTTCATGTTATAGAGTGCTTTTCACGTTCCAGGTACTATATTAAACCCTTTACATCAATTTATTCTTTTAAATACACTCAGGTCAATGTGAGGCAGCAGAGATCTCTACCCTCAATCAGCTGTCAATCTACTGACAGATGATGAGAGATGAGCAGTCTAAAACCAAGTTAAGTACTACTAGATCTGAATGCTACTAAGATAAAAGAGGATGATATGATTAAGGAAGGGCTGCTTTAAACTAGAGTGGCCCGGGAAGGCTTCTTTGAGGGGACATTTGAGTTGAACCATAAATGATGACAATGAGACAGCCATTAAATTGTCTAAAGACAGCACATTCTAGGCAGAGGGAACAGCAAGTGCAAAGCCCTGCAGCAGGAATAAGCTTGGTATGTTGAAATACACTAAATAAAGCCAGCAAGGCTGGAGAGTGGTGACAAGAGGAAGGCTTGTAGATGAGGCCCAAGAGGTCAGCTGAGGTTACCATGCAGGGCCTCCTAAGCCACAGTAAAGATCTTAGGTTTCATTCTAAGTACGATAAGCTTTTGAAGGTTTTAAGCAGAGTAATGACATGATCTGGTTTATAACGGAAGATTATTCAGCCCGCTATATGGAGTACTCATTATAGATAGAGAGCCATTTTCTTCATTAGCACCAAAGACATAACGCTTGTGGCTGATGAGCTTCTCAGCGGGTACGAAAAGGTGGGGGGTGGGGGAAAGTTCCACAATGCAAAAAGAAAACTACGAAGTTGGAATGAATAAGTATTTAATTAAATGTCTAGAAAACATCATAGCAACTTCATCATTAAATTGAGTATTCATATAAACAACTGAATTACATTTGGAAATAATGTGAAAATTAGATTTTTTCAGTTACAAAAATTCGCAAGTATGCCCAACGACTGCCAAGAAATCATAGCTGATCATAAATGGGGATTTTCTTGCAGCCAAATCATCTCCTAGAAAAAACTGTCAATATTTTTAACCACAAAATATTTTTTTAACTTAATGTGAAATGTAGATATACAAAAAGGAAAAAAATGCCTAGCATCAAGGGGCCTTACAATTGTACCAACACTACAGAGGTGGCTGGGTAAGAAATGCTAGTGGCTTGAATAGGTGCTGTTCAGGCCTATACTCTTAATGAGTTTGAACAGTGACCAGAGGATCCTTGCAAAGCCTTCTCTGAGAAAAGCATATTTGATGAACACATAGACCTGAATGCCAAGAAGGTGCCAGCCATGCCAAGAGTGGGAGAAGAGGTTCTGCGCTGGAAATGCCAGGTCAGATTTGTAAGGAACCGAAAGAGAATTTGGCCAAACGAAGCTGGGGTTAGGGTGGGGGAAGGGGGTATAGTAGGAAACAAAGCATGTAGAGTCTCTAACACGACTTTCTTATCCTGACAACAGAAAACCACTCACATTTAAGAGTGGCTGATCCAAATTGTTTCACACCTACACCGTCCAGGAATTCAGCAACCACTTGTCACAGGGGCTCATGAACACATGCACGCAGTTCGTGCCTCGGCGGCACAGCACTTTCGCCATCACGGAATTCTAACTGATCAACGTTTACACTGAAAACCCGACATGAAGTCGAGCTCCTGGAAAACTTGTTAAGTTGGGGACAGGCGGCGTGGGCGTGTGAACCTACATTTTCAATTTTCCATTTTATGAAACCTAAAAGCCAGGCCGACTCCTTCCGATGAAAATGGAGATGCACCCGTAAAACGCATGGGATTTCGAAGCCTCGGTACTTAGTAAAAGAATGCAAGGTATCTCATTTGTATTTTTTATACCCATCGCATGGGGAAATAAGATCTTGGCTACACTGGGTTATAACATTAAGATTCATTTCATCTGTTTTGTTACTTTTTTTTTTTTTTTTTTAAACGGGCTTACTAGAAAAATGTGAAGAGAGAAATGGGGCTCGCATTCATTTTCCACTGGTCGCGGGCAGGAAGCAGAGGATGGGTCCAACGGGCGCCTGGAGTCTCCCAGGCAGGGCGCGACGGCGGTCCGACCCTACGGGGTGCATTGAAGTCTCTAATTGTATTATGCCGTCACGAGTCAAGTCCGTGAGTTTTCCACGGTCCCGTTCACAGGGCGGGGAGACGTGGCCCAGGGAGCTGAGTGGCAGAGGCCGGACTTCAAGTCCCCCTTACGGCGCTGTCCACCTGAAACCTCCCAGCGGCCCTCAAGCAGGTGAGAGCGGGATTCGAACCAGGCCCGACTCCCCCGGCCCCGGCCCCAGCGCGCCGCGTGAGCGCTGCTCCGTCTCCCCTCAGGAGTGTGACCAACGTTCACAACGGACTCCCCCGCCGCTGGGCCTGAGGAGCCCGGAGCCCCTTAAAGAAGGTGCCGGCAACGCTCACCTGCTGACAGAGGCCAAGGCGGCAAACGCTTCTCCTCTCCCTCTACACAGTTCAAGCACGCCGGCGGCCGACTTCCGCTCCTCTGCGGCGAATCCCTAGCTAAGTATTCGTCTCCTCCCGCCGCGCGACCAACCCAGCCAATCACCTCTCAGAGATTCTGCATCAGCCGGGCCGCACGCCTGCCTGCCAATCACCGCGGGCGCCAGCACCGCCCCTCCCGCCCTCTTAAGCGGGTGCCGCGCGCCACCACTAGGCGGTTGGCGGCGCTGCCCTCCGCCCGGACGCGGCTCCCGGAAGGGCGGAGCGAAGCGCGGGCCCCGCCGGTGCGGGAACCTTTGGGATTGGTCGAGAGGAGCCCCGCGCTCTGCCTCCGCCCACCCCTGCCCTAGACATCCGAGTCGGAGACGCTGGGGATTGGTTCCCGTTGGGTCCCAAGAAGCCAAGAAATGGTTCCGCCTCCTTCGCGCATCCCGGAGAGGGAGCTCCCTGGATTGGCCCGAGGAGTCCCGGCGCGCGCCGACCCGCACCCCAGGATTGGCTGAGGGTGTGCTCGCGCCGGCTGAGAGCGTTGACGGTGATTGGCCGGAGGGTGGGGCCGGCTATTTGAAGGAGGCGCGCGGACCAAATACGCACTTCAGTCGGCGGACAGAAGAGGCGGGAGCGGCTGTGGTAACGCTACCCCGCTGACCACAGAGGACTCAGGCGCGGGCTCGGCCCCAGCTGTGGCCTCTGCCGCAGTCCGGCAAGGCGATGGCCAAGGTTTCTGTGCTGAACGTGGCGGTGCTGGAGAATCCGAGCCCTTTCCACAGCCCCTTCCGGTTCGAGATCAGCTTCGAGTGCAGTGAGGCCCTGGCGGACGGTGAGGCTGGGCCTGTGTGGAGATTCCCCCCTCCCCCCGGCCAACCCCGACCTCCCGCGTGAAACAAGCCCTTCCAGCCCTGATCTTTCTCCTTCCCTCCCGTTCAACCCCATCCTTTTTGTGGAGGTTACTCCGGACACCCTGTGGCCAACCCGATCAATCCCCTCCCCACGGTTACTCCCGTTTCCTGCGTGGAGACCACCATCCCCCTATTTTTTTCTGTGGAGCCCCTCCTGGGCACGTATTTCCTATGTAGAGACCCCAGTCTCCATGCTTTAACCTGCAGAGACCTTCAGTCACCCCGTGTTCCTCAGGCTACCTTCCTTTTTTCCCAGCGGAGCCCCTCCGTCACCCTTTATCTCTGTGAAATCCCATTCCCCCGTGGTAAGACCTTACTCGCCCCGATCTCCCCATTTGTCTCCCGGTAATCTCCTACCCAACCTGCTGATATTTAAAACAACCCCACCCCCACTCACTTCTGATTGTTTTCTACCCCCAAAGCACATACCCTAGAACCTGGCTTCCCACCTCCTTAGCCTGTCCCCAATTTTCCATTCTTGGGCTCCACCCGGGGAGGCATGGCAGGTTTCCAGCTCCGGTCCTTCAGGATAACTTGGTCTTCCCAGCTCCGGTTCCTCCTTCCTGTCTGCGCGCTTGGATAAACACATTCATATCTGAAGGGTGGCCTAACCAGGCAAGCATCACCCGGTTCCCACTGTCTGCCCACCAGGTTCCAGCTGGCCTACCGCAGAAATTCTTGCCACCCTTTTGATGGTCTGACCCAGTCTGGGGGGTGGGTGGGCCAGGCTGAACCATGACAGTCTCTGGCTTCAAACAGTCGGCTGGGAGGTCAGAACTTTTAGGGCATCTTTTCCAAGGTGCTTTCACAGATGTACTTATTCATCTGTGTGTTATAAAAGCAGATATGGCTCTCATCTCACAGATGAGAAGACAGGAACCACAAAGAATGAAAGACCTTTCAAGTAAAGGTCTATAAAAATCGAAAATCTAAGGTTGCCCAGGGACTCTTGGCATCACTTTCAGGAGGAAGTACCCCATTAGACAGATTCTCCATTTGGTGGTTAAAGAAGAGGCAGCCTCTGGGGAGCTGGAGATTTGTGAGGTCATGGTGTGCTAACTAGCGCCTCTCAGTGGTAGGTGGGTGGTTTGTGGGAAAAGCCAGCCACTTGGATTAGTTTGGGGTTGACAGAATTCGAGATGTGTGTGCTTTTGGGCTGGGCCAATAGATCAGTCTCTCCCAGTTTCTCTCCCTTTTAAATTAAGGAATCTACTTGTGACTAACTATAGAATAAGCCCAGTTAAATCCTTTCTGGAACAAGGCAGGGTGTAAATAAATAATTAAAGTGTAGAATGACACTGTGGAATAAGAATTTAATTTTAAAGCCAGGAGGAAATGTAAGGAGCTAATAGGTTAAGGGATTCACAGTTCCCAGAAGGCAGGAGATCAGGTTTCAAACAGCCTGTTTGTGCTCCTTGCATTTAAAAAGGGTTGCATAGTCATTATCTAGTACCTCTATTCCTAGGAAAACCTCTGCCTGTTACTTTACTAATCTGTTTATAGACTCAGAGCAGGAAAGTCAAAAGTCAACCTGCTGGTCATTATTTTTTAATAGAGAGCAATGGAATGACTTCCCCAAGGTCATAGAAGTAGAAGTCTTGATGCTGGGTCTATAGAAGCATTGACACCAGAGTTTGTCTCTAAGTTGAGTCCAGAGTTCTCTACCTTGGCTATAACCTGGGAAAGAAAGATTTCATCCCTTATTTTAGAAGTGGAGCATAAATAAGACTTGCCCATAGAATTTATTCCCACATTGGGACACTCTCAAAAGAGAATGAAGGGGTGCTATTATTAATTACACCCAGATAATAAAGCTTTTGCTCAGAGAAATCCAAGTCAGAAAGCAAACTCTGGCCTGGAAATCCAGACTCTGGTTCTATCCCTAGGGCTGTCCATGACTTTGACCTGCTACCTTGCTTTCTGCCTCTTCCTAGCCTTCTTCCCATGGAGCAGAAAGAATCCATTTCCTGTCTCCCAAACATATGGAGGGGGCCTGGTTTTAGGAGTCTCTCAGATTCTGGAGAAATCTCAGTCTTGTTACCTTGACACTGGCAACTGAAGGTGCAACAAAAGACCCAACCCCCAATCAGTGGTTGGCTCTGTTTCCCAAAGGCTCCAAGCCCCTTTGGTTCTTTTTTCCCCTCAGCAACTGGAAATAGATGCTTCCAAGACTTCGGTCCACATTTAATACAGTAGGTGTGTTTTTCCTCTTGTATTGAGAAATTCAGCACAAACTGTTTGAATAAGTCATGGAACCAGATGTTCTGTCCCACAGCTAACACTGTGGTCAAGCCAAGATTCATCTATATGATTCTGAACAAGGGCAAATAACAAACAGAAAGAAAGCCTACTAGATAGTTTTTGTTTTGTTTTAAGGCAGGAAATATTCTCCAACTAGTTCAAAACGATGAATTTTTACATGCCTTTTATCAGGTTAGTTTTGGTTTTGTTTTTGTACCTAGTGGAGGAGCATGTTGTCAACTATTCGACTGTGAAGTTAGGACATAAAGACAAAATTGAGTACTGTCAAGTTACCCTTGAAATTGCCTAAAAAGTTAAGTATACCATGACACATGTGCAGCCGCCTCCTTCTTCTAAAGGATGGTTATATTAAAAGATGGAGGGGGGCGCGTGGGTGGCTCAGTGGGTTAAGCCGCTGCCTTCGGCTCAGGTCATGATCTCGGGGTCCTGGGATCGGGCCCCACATCGGGCTCTCTGCTCGGCAGGGAGCCTGCTTCCTCCTCTCTGTCTGCCTGCCTCTCTGCCTGCTTGTGGGCTCTCTCTGTCAAGTAAGTAAATAAATAAATCTTTTAAAAAATAAATAAATAAATAAATAAAAAATGGAGGGGTGCCTGGGTGGCTCAGTTCAGCTCGGGTCATGATATCAGGGTCCTGGGATCGAGCCTCGCATCAGGCTTTCTGCTTGGCGGGGGGTCTGCGCTCCAACCACCACCCCCCCCCAGCCTCTCTGCCTACTTGTGATCTCTCTCTATCTCTGTCAAACAGATAAATAAAATCTTAAATAAATAAAAGTAAGAATAAGAAATGGAGCAACTTAAGTATGCTTCTGCTTAAAACGCCTAACAAGTTTATGATGATCCAGGTTATAGGTCCTTACTTTCAGGTATCTGCTGTCTTCTGCAGATGACTTTATCAGCTCCTCTAACCCCTTGAGTCAGTATTTCTCTATGGTCCTCAGTCATTTCTCACATTTCTTTTTGGCCTCTCTTGAGGGAGTCATTGTGGCCCATTTGCCTGGCTGCTGGCCCAGTGCGTTTTCTTGGGGCAGCACCCACACCAGTCTTTGTTTAGGTTTTGCCAGTGGTACTGAATACCCAGTGCCTGTGACCCTCACAGGACCTGCTCTCCTTCAGTCTCCTTTTTATCTCGCCCCAGCAGATTAGTTAAATGCACACATATAGGACTCCACGGGAGCTGGGGGGCAAGGCTGGGAGGAAAGCTACCAAAATAGAGAGCTATGTTAGAAAGGTAAAGACAGAGTCAGCTTGGTTTTTGTTCATCCAGAAACATGTTCTGTTTAGTCGTGTCACTCGTTGTCACAAAGGTAAATCAGTAAACTTAACTGGTCCCTGCAAATATTAAGAGACTGGGGGGTTTGAATCCCGGTGAGCCTTATGGTCACTATGCCACAGACCTGCTAGGGACCCTGAGTAGAAGGCCTAGGCGACGCTACAATGGGAAAGGAAATCAGTGTATCGAGGAAGAGCGTGGGGCTCAGGTGACAGACCTCCATAGCTGTGGCCCAGCATAGCAGTGTTTCCCCAGTTGGATGCTGTTGTGGGACACTGAACCAAGAAACAGGGCAACTACAACAACAGTTTGTTTCCTGTGAAACTCATAGCTTGTGAAATTTCCGCCGGCTGCTGGAGCTGTAGGTTGTGTAATTTCAAAGAACCTAAAATAAGTTGCAGGTCTCCTGCCAAGCTCCCCTGTACTAGCGTGACCTTGCCCCTGATACACTTGGACCTCCTGCAAGAGGCAGCGGTCACCGGGAATTTCCTGTGCTTGCTGGGCAGAATCTCCTTAAGCACTTTTCCTTTCACCTTGCTGGAACCTACTCAGGGATGAGATTCCCCCCTACTGGATGGGATGCAAGCAAGTTGGGGTTCATAGGATCATCTCTACAATACCACATTTGTTGACCAAGTCACTGTCACCCAAACATCTGAGAGTAGGCATGAGTTGGTGCCGGAACTGGAAGACCTGGGGGCTGGCTGGCTCCTCAGTGGCCTCGTCTTCCCCCTCCTGCCTGCTGGCTCTCCTACTGGATTGGAATCTGCTGCCCTGCCCCAGTTGTCGAGGGATCTATTCAGTTCGGTGGCACCAGTCCCTGTGTGTGAAAGAGGATGCTGCTTCCTATCCCAGGACCCAGTGGGCAGGGCCCTGAAATGGCCCAATTCCCTGCTCTTCCCTCCTCAGCACGCCTCTGTCACGTGGCTCCTAATTCTACCTCTGCCATACGGTTCACCCTCAGGCTCTGAGATCGCTGAGTTTCCCCAGAGATGCAGAGTCAAGGTCGCCTGGCAAAGCTAGGCTCACGGGGAAAATTTCCCCATTAGAAGCAGTTTCATGCCCACTCCAGTGTTCAGGCTTGTGATGGCTGGCACTCGGTCTCCAGCGGATGTCAGGTATTCTTGAGAATAAAAATCTTTCGGTATATTAAGGATCTGTCTACAACTCACGTGAGAAGACCTTCCCCTGCCTTCATGCTGCCCAGCTATTTAAAATCCTTAATTCCCCATATCCTTACAGATCTAGAGTGGAAGATCATTTATGTTGGCTCAGCTGAGAGTGAGGAGTTTGACCAAATCCTAGACTCCGTGCTAGTTGGGCCCGTCCCAGCGGGGAGACACATGTTCATCTTTCAGGTAAGAAAGACAAGGCCTGAGGCCTTGGCACCTGGAGACATCCTCATCTACCTGAGAGCATGCAGTGTGGTTCCAGGATCAAAAGTTGAGGCTCAAATTCTGGCTCTGCTTTCAAGAACTCTCTGACCTCTCAGAAATACTTCATACGTTTCCCTTTTCTCCACTTCTGTGTCATAGTTGTCACCACGAGCCACTGATTCATAGTTGATTCTCATTATTCATGGCAGTTACGTTCTATAAGGTCGCTGCAAATGCTGCATTAGCTAATTCATGAACACCACACCATTGCCCGTGGAAGAATACAGGGTTAGGTTCTTCCAAGTCCTATTGTCAGTGTAGTATGTCAGTACATAATCTTATTTCGCGTGTTTATATTCAAAGACACCTTATTTAGTATTGTTGGCTCATTCATATTGAACTCCCTGCCAATCGCCCTCTAACTCATGCCTGAACAAAGCTTATCTAACACATACCTTCTCCATAAGGCACATCATCACCTTGCACTAAGCACTATGCTTGCTGGCCATTCTGAACAGCAAGATCACCAGGGCGCCTGGGTGGCACAGTTTGTTGTGCATCTGATTCTTGGTTTTGGCTCAGGTTATGATCTCAAGATCATGGGATCAAGCCCTGCACTGGGCTTCGCGTGGTGTCTGCTTGGGATACTCTTCCCTCTGCTCCTCCTCCACTTCCCCGTCTCGCTTGCTCTCTCTCTCTCTCTCTCTAAGATAAATAAATAAACATTTAAAAATAAATAAATATTTAAAGATACTAAAAGCAAAGGCTCTGCTCAGTCCTCACCTGCCTCCCACTCTGCTGCTCCCACCCCAGTCCAAACAACCTCATCCCATCCCCTGACACCTCACCCTCCTGTAACCAGGCCACCAGCAAGGCAAGCCCATCTGCGCCACTCCACTAGCAGGGCTGCCTTCCTGAGCATTCAGCCCATGTGGCCATACAGGGCCCAGCACCTGGTCTAATAAATTCTGCTGTCGCTGGCTAGAACTCAGTAATTTGTGAATAAGGGATCCCTTGTTTCATTAGGTATTGGTTTCATTTTGTACCAGTTATGTAGCTGGTCCTATCCATAACAACACATCCCAAATCTGTCTGCCTCTGTTCCTCTCCTTCCTGGTATAAGTTGCTCTCTGTGCTCCAGGGTGACTACTGTAACCTGCCCGATCTCCCTGCTCACACAACGACCCTCCTCCCATCATAACCTCACACCCTGCCTCACACCCCACAAGAGTGATGCAGCACTTACCTCCTGCCAAACATTCTTTCTCTTCTCCAAGCCTTTAACTGGCCCAAAAGGGCCTGGGTGGCCTAGTACCTACCTGCCTTATCCTCTGCCACCCTCCCCCCACTCACTATACTCCTCAGCACCATTTACTTCCTGGTGGCACTTGTCACACTGAGCATTTTACAGGCATTTGCAGGATTGATTCTGTCTTCCCCACTCGATTAAAAACTCCCGTTGGTAGGGACCATACTTCTGGCTCAGTAAATACGTGTTGCTTGAAAATCATTGTTAACTGAGGGAGGTGTGGCTGTGTGATCAATGCTAAGGCATGGGGTGTGTTTCCTCTAGGCTGACGCCCCCAACCCATCCCTCATCCCCGAGACTGATGCTGTGGGTGTGACAGTGGTCCTCATCACCTGCACCTACCATGGACAGGAGTTCATCCGTGTGGGCTACTACGTCAACAATGAATACCCCAATCCCGAGCTGCGGGAGAACCCACCCCTGAAGCCAGACTTCTCTCAGGTAGGGCCTGTGTCTGCACTTCCTGCTTTGGACAGGCTGGCTCCTTTGCACCTGGGGGAGTTGAGTCATTGGAACTGGGAGCCAAGGTCGCTTCTTAAGGTTTTCAAGTCATGCTCAGATCTTGCAGCTCCAGACTAGAACCAGAGAGAGAAAGGTCTTTGTTTCTCAGAAGCACGCCTCGCAGAATTGAGATTAGATAGGTCTCAGCCCTAAGTTGTGGTACATAGGCGCTCCTTGGAGTTCTACCCATAGTTGTTGATGGTGATGGAATAAGTAAGCTCTATTCTTCCTGGCCTTGGGGCAGGGGCTGGGGGTGCCCCAGCTCCGTGGGAGTAATGACAAGGCATGCTGACAAGGGTTGACGTTCCTCTTTCTGCCCCAGCTCCAGAGGAACATCTTGGCCTCGAACCCCCGAGTGACCCGATTCCACATCAACTGGGACAACAACATGGACAGGCTAGAGGCTATAGAGAACCAGGACCCTGCCCTGGGCTGTGGCCTCCCCTTCAGCTGTGCTCCTATCAAGGGCTTGGGTCTCCCTGGCTGCATCCCCAGCCTCCTTCCCGAGAATTCCATGGACTGCATCTAACTGCGGGAATCCAGGCCCTACCTGGGCCCAGCTGGGACTGTGGCCAGTCTCCTAGCACATCTGGAGAGGGGAACTTGGCCTCCTGGACAGTCCCATGGAGGCCATCTGGAGGGCTTTGAGGCTATCAACTATACCCAGGCCAGTCAGACGTGGCTCTGAGGAAGGAAGCAGGCCTCAGGTCTCTCCCAACCCTGACCCAGAAGGATCGTCTTACCTCTACTGCCCAGGCCTGTAAGAAGCAGGTACTTCAGTTTTTAATTCTTTGTGACTTGTGTCTTTTCTCTCTTCCACACACACTTTATAAATTCCACCTGCAGGCCTTTGCCTCACCATGCTTCTGTGAGTACCATTGACCCAAAGCTCTTCCCACAGACCTCCCTGGCCTGACTTGAGGCTTTCTTGGTCAATCCTTGGCAAGGCTCCAGCCCTGTTGAGCCAAAGTCTCTGTCATTCCTGTCGTTCCCCAACATCTGAGCAAATCCACCCCACTTTTTGGAGTCACAGGCAAGAAATCTTGGTTAAAAGGTATGTTTGGACTCAATTTCTGTCCTTCTCCCAGGACAGTTTTTAGGTCTTTCTAATACAACAGCCTCTGGAAAACTGTTTCTGAAGGGGTGTGCTCAGCAGGATGCTGAGGAGTGATGGTTGACTCTCCTCTCAGTCAAACCACCTTCCCATCGTCTCCTAACTGGATCTGTCTTTCCCTGGAGGCTGCCATGGTGGGGAAATGGCATGTTGGAGGAGTCTGCTTTGCTCAGTCTGCCTCAGTGTTGGCATCAGGGCCCCTCTGCCTGCCTTGATCTGCCCGCTGCGAAGACCTCGTGCTCTTACAGGCAAAGGAAACTGTAGGGACCCTAAAAACCTCTCCCCCAACCCAACACCATGCTCCCCGCGACGCCCTGTTCCCTTGCTGCTACGTGGATGCTATTGTGATTGCAGTTTGTATATTAAAGTGTTTTTATATTAAATATTTTGGTTGATCTAAAAATAAAGAGCACTTCATCTAGACTGATTCTGCTTTTGTCTTAAGTGGGCTGAGGCAGATTTGTTCATTTCTCCTCATAATGTGGTGAGGGGGCTCTTGCCCCAGCCACTGGGCTGACTGCCCTTTGTCCCCTTGCTCAGCTCCTTACCCTAGTCTTAATTGGTTACATAATTGTACTCCAGACTGAGGTTCAGGGAGGGGTTTTTCTTTGTCAAAAGTTAAGCAACACAGCTGTTCTGGATAGAGCATAACCAGTGATTTTTTAGACTTTGACCTTGACCCACGGGAAGAAATTAACATCATGCCCCAAGGACACACAAAGCAACACTTTTATTAAATTTTACTTAACCTTACTTTGTAACCCCACAGCCCGGAGTAGACTGCTTTGGCTGGTGAGCCATTTCCCCATAATTCAGAGAAGTGCCCTAACTCTTCCCTCCTGGAAACTGGGAGACCTAGGAACATGGGTGCAGATAGCTGCTGGAAAGGGTGTGGACTGTATAGGTCGATAGGCCGACCAGCCAACTGGCTTATAGACCTGAGACCAACTAGCTCCTGAGTCAAGATAGCTGGTTCATCCGGCCCCCTGCTCCCCTTGGCCAGTTCTCTTTGGGTCTTCTACTTCAGTGGTTCTCAACTGGGGGTGCTTTGCCTCCGGGACACATTTAACAATGTCTGAGATCTGTTTTGGTGGAGGTGAGGGAAGTCCTACCGACATCCAGTGGGTAGAGATGGGATGCTGATAAAACTGTTGTGCACACACAGGCCTGTCCCTCACCCCCAACAAAGAATTACTCTGCCCCAAATGTCAATAGTGTGGCAGTGAGAAACTGACCTCAGGCTGTTTTAAAAGGGCACCCGAGGCGCCTGGGTGGCTCAGGTCATGATCCCAGGGTCCTGGGATCGAACCCCATATCGGGCTCTTTGCTTAGCAGGGAGCCTGCTTCCTCCTCTCTCTCTCTCTGCCTGCCTCTCTGCCTACTTGTGATCTCTGTCAAATAAATAAATAAAATCTTTTAAATAAATAAATAATCAAAGGGCACCCAGGGGCACCTGGCTGGCTCTGCGTGGAGCATGGGACTCTTGATCTCTGGGTTGTAAGTTGGAGCAGAACATTAGATGTAGAGATTACTTAAATTCTTTAAAAATGAAAATAAAAGGGCACCCAGAAAAAAGAGTCATCGTATTGCTCAGGGAGGGCAGCTTCCCTTCGTGTTGCCCAAAAGGCATCATCAGCCTGGCTGTGCCCCAGATTCCTCATCTGTAAAATGGGAGTGATGATAATAGTACCTCCGTGATAGGACTGTGGTGCAATGTATTTAACAAGTGCCAGCTCCTACTACTGACGCGCACAAATCCAGGGTAGATGCCCAGCAAAGGGATGGTACAGAGCCCCCTGCCAACCACCCTTTACTCCCTGGGCGCAGCATCCTCCTGAAACTCTGGCTATGGCTGGAGGAGACCTAGAAGGCTCCTCGGCCTGGACTCTGCTGTCCTGCGTCAGGCCTTATGAATGACGACTGCCTGCGGCCTGGCGACCTCTGACCCGAGGCGCCCGCCGCGCCCCTCCCCCACTGGCAGGTGGACGGCGGCTGCGCCGGGAGGGTGGTGGGGAGGCCCTGGCGCCAACCTTGGCTGGCCGGCAGCCGCTGCCGCACTGAGCGGAGGCGGGGACTGCGGCGCGTACCGGGCCAGGCGGACGCCCGCCTGGACCGCCTCCTGGGCCTCGGAGCGCGGCGCGGCCACCCGCCAGCTTCTGCCGCCCCGCCCGGCCGGCCCGAGCCGTAGGCTGCATCTCCGCCCCGCCCTCTCACCCCGGGATTGACACTGAATGTTCTGCGGGGGGTTTGCCGGACAGCGCGCCTCCGCCAATTGGCGGCCTCGCTGGGCGGGCCACGGGCCCTGTCGCGAATCTTGGCCAGTCAGGTGCGCCGGCCCGCCCAGCTGAGGCCTCGCGAGCTCGCGAGTGGCCGGGCGTCCGCGGCGCGCGTCACGAAGCCGAGGGCCTATCGCAGCCCGGGAGGATTGCGGAGGGCCAATGGGCGGCGGCGTGGCGCCGTCACTCAGGACGGGCTAGGCCAATGATCGGCGGGCTGCGGGGGCGTCACGGACAGCAGCAGCGGACTTGGGCTGAGGTTCCCCGGCGGGCGGGCGCGGAGAGACGCGGGAAGCAGGGGCTGGGCGGGGGTCGCGGCGCCGCAGCCAGCGCAGCCAACCCGAGGGGCCGCCGCCGCCGCCCAGCGCGCTCCTGGGCCGCCGGCCGCCGCCAGCACCCGCCGCGCCGCAGCTCCGGGACCGGCCCCGGCCGCCGTCGCCGCGATGGGCAACGCCGCAGCCGCCAAGAAGGGCAGCGAGCAGGAGAGCGGTGAGTGCCCGGGCCATGACCCCGATTCCGGCCCCGCGCTGCCAGCCCCCGGCCTGTCCATCACCGCCTGGCCCCTCCCCCTACGCGCCCCCCTCTATTTCTCTCAACTCATCCCCTCCCAGCGCCCCTTACCCCTGCCTGTCCAAGGTTGGGTCCCAGGGCCCGCAGAAGACCCCCGTAGGGGCCCCCTTGCCAAAGGCCACCCCCCACGGCAAAGACTGTGCCCCCCCCCACCCAGCTGTCACTGCCAACCAAGGCACGTATGACCGCTGGGGCCCCACATGGGGCCTTGTCACCACCCCATCCCCTCCTTTCCTGCCCCCTCTTCCCAGATTCTAATCCCTCCACTTCCTCACTCACCTCTCCCACTGATGGAACCCACTGCCAGATCCCGACCCAGGTTTCTGCCAGCTTGGGAGTGCTATGGGGTCTGCCTCCACCCCGCAGGGACCTTGGCCACTTAGTGACCACACCCCTCCCCCCTCCAGCCCCCGCCATCTTTCTCCTGCCCTTCCCCTTTTCACCTTATCACAGCCCCCCTCCAAACCCACGCTGCCCCCCTTAAGCATTTCCCAGAGCCACCTCCAGCATTGTTTTTCCCTTCTGTGTCACTTGGCATGGGGGACAGGATCTTTCTGGGTCCCTCTGCCCCTCTCTCATCTTGTCACTCAGTCACTCTGCTTCTCTGCTTGTGTTCCCTCCTCCAAGCAAGCGTCTGTCCCTGACTGAGGTAGCAGACTGTTTATGAACCTAGAGAACTGCTTCAGTGCTTCCAAAGCCAAGTTTGAGCCGGTCTTGCTGGGATTCATTGCATCTTCTTTCCTGGGTTTGGGGAGGTGGGGGTGAGGGGGGCGGCAACAGAGCTCCTTCCCGTCTCCTGATATGCAGTGAGCTCTAGGCTTCTTGAAGTGCCCCTAAATAAATGGTCGTTTCACAACTGAGGCTCCGTCATTTGCGCAGTCCCCAGGGCTTCTTCACCCTCTCCTGGCCCAGGATGAAAAGTGGGGTATGAAGTGTCTGGGTTTAGCAGGGCTCATTCAACTTGAGCTGGGATGGTGAGAGAGGGGACTTGATGCATGACAGTTGGAGAGAGTAGTGACTGACATCTAATGACTTGCCTTGCCAAGGGACAAATAGATTCTGATCATTCCCAGGGCTCAGCCAGAGAGAGGCCTGTTTCCCCCTCAGCCCCCAAATTATGTTGGTGTTAGCCTTTTCCAGCCAGAGAGACTCTGTATCTGGAAATGCCTTCAGAAATGGCCTCAGCGCCTTCCTCAGTTCTCCCAGCTCTTAAATTGTCATCACTCCAGACCTATAGCTGGACCTGAGCTAGGATCCCCTTCCAGTTACCCAGAAATAGTCAGAGCTGAAAGGGAGGCCGTGTCCAAATTGCCCTTCCCAATTTCTGATCTCAGACCCCAGCATCTGAGTCCTTCGAATGCCCCATCCCAGAAGGATGCAGGCACAATACCTAGGGAACTTTATTTCCACACGGATTCAAATGGCAGAACTCAGAATCACCAAGCAGCCATGGAAAGGCCTGACATGTCACCGATGGGCGGGGGACAGGGAGGCAAGTGCCTGTAGCTGAGCACTTGATGACAGAGTAGCAGGTGGGTAGTGACCAAAAAAGGTCTGGGCATGAGCGTGGAGGGGACTAGGCAGAGGGGGAGGGGCTGGAGCCCCCAGCAGGTGAGGCTGGCTGGGAGGTGGAAGGTGGAGGCAAATTGCTATATACTGCGGTAGCTCAGTTGAAAGTTGGGAAGATGACATTGTCCTGGAAAACTTTCAAGGCATATCAAACACATGCATAGTGGGGTAGAAAGCCGCACAGGGAAAAGGATTCCGGAGGATCAGAGAGGCTCTGGAAGGAACCGCTAATTCACTAGGAGAGCAGGCAGGCCGGACACCCAGAAGTGGACTATCATGATGAAACAGAGCTACTGTTTACTAGGCATCTAGGATGTGCCAGGCTAAATGGTCCCCATAGATCGATCTGCTGGAATGATTCTCATAACAATTTGCTCCGAATTTTCCAAACACGCTGTCTTGAGTTTGACATAGATGATGTCAGAGAGGCAGGATTTGCATCCAGATCCGCTTATCAGCTAACTTCCTAGACCCCAGAATTTCCAGACCCAGACATTCTCAGGCTGCCTCCTTGATTTTTATTCTATTCACTTATATTTTCTTAATTTAAAATAATAAAGTTTTGACCCACTTTGGTTCAGATGTAAAGTTTGATCTGTCCTAAGCAATAATATAAATGAAATCAGGAGATTGTTCTGCTGGTCATATTCTCTCTGGTACCCATTAAAATACAATGTAAACTGGAAAAGTGAAACTTCCTAAAATCATTTTGTGCCCTGCCAGGGGGACCCATGTCACACTTCAGGAAATGCCCCCAAGCTGTACGTCCTTCCAGAGGCTTACAGGGGCTCTTAGAAAAGGAAATAGGATGAGAAAGGAAGCCCCTTTTTACTTTGACGCTCTGAGTCCAAAAGAATGAAATTAGACAAAATATGCCCTCTTGTCACCAGGGTGCAGTGGGGGTGGGGGTGGGGGTGGGGGCAGTAGCCAGGCCAGCCTGTAGGGGGCACCTGAATTTCATCTGCCAGTTGCTAGCCTGACCTGGGTCAGGAAAATGCCCAAGCCATAGGACGCACCAGTCACACACCCCTCAGCCCCCCAGGCTCCTGTCTGCATGGCAGGAGACGGTGTCACTTTCCTCCCAGGAGAGCAGGGATCTAGAACAAGCCCTGGGGTGGGGTGGGAGACATCGTAACCCAAAGATGCCAAAGCCATTGGCAGGGGTCCGGGGAAGATGCTAAGGAGCATATTAAAAAGACCAAGCCCTGGGCTCTGAGGAAGCTGGAGAACCAAGAGAAGGCCTCCCAAGAGGCCCAGGGACAGGCGGCCAAGTGGAGCTCAGGCCTTGGCTGGCACTGGCCAAAGGTACCCCTGGGAGCTGGCCCACAGAAGGGGCGGGGCTGGCAAGAGGGAACCCCCAGATCCCCCTCCAGGTCCCAGGGACAAGCAGATCCAGGCTCTGTGAGAAGTGCCCCAAGAGGCCCCTGGATGGGAAGAATGGCGGCCCTCTGACATCCCACAGAAGCCTATCTCAGAGCAGCAATCGCCTTCTGTGCACTGGCAGTTGTATGGGTGCCCAAGAGGGTCCTGCCGAGGCAGCTTTTCCCTTAGCCCAGTAAGGCCTCCAGAACCTTGAGGGTCCTGTCTATCCCTCCCCTGCACCCATTGGTCCCTAAGTTGGGTTTCCCTTCCTCCCACCACCCCACAACTCCCTACCTCCCCTTACAGACAAGAGTATTGGGGATGGGGCAGCCAGGCTGGTACAGCAGGTCTCATGAGCCTTCCCAGCCACCGTAGTCCTGGTGCCCTGAGAGGAAGACTGAGTGATGGCTTCCAACCCCAACGATGGTGAGGATGAGCCCTGTTACTATAGCAACTTCCCAGGCACTCTATGCCCCTCAAGCCAGGGAAGGGCTACAGTGGAGTTTCAGGAATAGGTAGAGAGGAAGAGTCTGTAGACCCTTGGCTGGCCCTGGAAACCCCTTCCTGACTAACCACCCTGAACATGGGGGCCTGGGGAAGAGAAGACGTATGGGCGGCCCTGTTCAGCCAAGGGGGGACGGTCCACCTAGAGCAGGGCCCAGCTCAATTTTAGAATATGTGCTGCCATATTCTAAACCCCATATGCCATATGGGGTTCCAGCTCAGACAGAGGCAGTGGGGTGGTCCAGCGCAGTGTGTGTTAAGCTCAGACTGGGGGTTGATTCAGCTCAGTGGTGGAGTCCAGGTCATAATGGATGATGGTTCAGTACAGAATGGGGGTCCATCCAGCTGGGGAGTGATCCAGTCCAGAAGAGGGGTCCCATTCATCCATGTCCCAAACAGGTTTCAGAGGGCTGAGTGTTGCTGGGATTGTTGTCTGCAGTGTCTGAGGCTGGGCTCCTGCCTCCTGCTGTGGCTCTGGCTTTTGGACGGGTGTCTGAGGTTCCTTCTGTTAGCCCAAATAGAATCCAGACCAGAGTGGAGGCTGGGAACCACCCTCCATCCCCCATAGGAGACATGGCAGGGGTGCGAGTTTCATAAGCCAGCAGCTGGCTGAGTTTCCCTTCTCTGCCACTTCCTGTTGTCAGGAGGGGCCACGGGTGCTGGGCACTTTCAGAGAAGCTTCCACTGACCCTCCACTTTATTTGGGATGTGGAAAGAAGGAGGAAGATGGTCAAGGCTGCCTCCCCCTCCCCCACTCCTAGGTTTAGTCCTTCGTTTCCGGTTGGACTTTCGTGGCTGAAAGCAAAGCCAAGCACAGGGCAAGGTTTGACAGGCCAAGGACATCCCGCGATGTCAGTCCCCTCTCTGCCCCCACACAGGAGCAAGATAAATCCAGATATACCCATTTTTCTCTTGGGGCAACAGGATTTGGGGGCTCCAGATTCAAAGAGGACTTAGGGGAGGAGATAGGGTGGTTCTTGTGTCTGCCCCCCGCCCCATCACGCCTTTCTCTTCCATCCGCTCTTTCAGCTAATTAACTGGGCTCTGGGGCTTCTTTGGCCCCCCAGGGAGCCCCTTGCTGCTGCCTGGGCCTGAACCTTAACTCCTTCCCCTCTGCCCAGTGAGCACTGCCCTGGGCACATCGGTGCCATCCGTTGGGTAGTTCAGCACCCACTGAGGAAGGCAGGACCTGGCGTCTTGGGAGCAGTGAAGTCCCTGGAACAGGAAGTTAGCTTTAGCACTCCACCCCTGGGGCAGCCAGGCCAGCCAGAAGGGACAACCTCAGGAGAATCTTCCCACTGCCTTCTGCCAAGGAGGGCCTTTGCGAACCCTGGCCAGCTGGGAGCGGGCACCTTTAAATGCTTCCCTGGCAACCAGCTCCTCCTCCCTGGTCCCCTGAGGCCCTCCAGAGGAAGCCAGCTCAGAGGCTTTGCGTATTCCTCATTTCCCCGCAAAGGGAAGGTTCCAGGGAGAGCTCAGGGCAGCCTGGGATGGATGTGGGGTCAGACAGTGGCCAGGGCAGTGACTCGGAGACCACCTTCCAGCTGTGGCTGCAGCTGCTCCTCTGGGCCCACCTGACTATCCGTTTCCTGGGCTATCTGCACCGCACCTTCTGGGTACCTAAGCCGCAGCCAGCACCCTGAGCCTCCCTGACCATGGGTCTCAGATCACCCTATCCCTCTCCACCCCCCCATTGCACCCTCTGCTGGAAGAGGTAGGAAGCAGAGGTGAGTATGGGGGCTCCTGGCTGGGGTTCCCCAATTATTATCCCTCTTTATCTGCATACTCCTGGCACCATCCACTCCCCTCCCCACTGTGCCCAAATCTGGCAAGCCAGTGGCACCAGAGGGGACACAGTCTGGGCCCTTTAGTTCTTTGAGAGTCTAGAGAAGAGCTGTACTAGGACCGAGGCTCCCATGGAGCCTCTCAGTGGGGAACCAGCAGACAGCCAGAGGCAGGCCCACTGAGTCAGGAAAAAGCAGAATATGGTAATTCTCAGGAATGGCTGAGAGCAAACAGGGAAGCAGGACCAGGCATTTTCCTGGATTCTTCCCACATCCCTTTCTTCGCCCTCTTGGGCAGGCAAAGGTACCCAAAGGTGAAGGGTACCCTCTCCCCCGCCACCTTCATCCAGAATTCAGTGTGTATGTTTGGAGGTTTCCAAGGAAGGTGTTCTGCGTCATAAGAGATTGTGCAGGTGAAAGCATTGGACTTGGTGCAGCCCCCAGGCTCAGAGAGGTCTGGAGCAGCGGACGGCCCAGCCAGGCACCAGCCTAGGACTCGTGGCTGTTCCTTGACTGCCCCCTGTCTGCCCAGTCACCCATTTGAGGGTTTTCCTGACCAACAGTCTCTCCTCCATCTGCCACTCCTGCAACCCCAGGGAAGGCTCATCCCTCCAAACGCTGAAGGGAGTCTTGGGGACGGTGGGAGTGGCAGCCACCCCTGAGGCTGTGTGGAATTCCTGGCGCTATGTCTGGGTAGTCCAGGCAGGTGACAGACAAGGCCTGAGAGCAAGCCTACACAACCCCTCAGGGTAGCAGGTGTCGCAGGAACATCAGGAGGTAGAAGACAGCTCAGTCTGTGGGCCACCCTGGTGCACTGCTATCCAGCAACAGCGAAACACTGAGTCTTGTGGGCGGTGAGGTCCGGCAGGCCACCTCGGGCCTGGTCAGTCTTCCCATCTGTACAAGGAGAGGAACAGCAGGTCTGACCCATCAGGGTAGGAATCAAGCACAGAGAGCATTCAGCAAAGGACTGGCACACAGGAAGGGTCCCTGAAGAGCGTGTCTGGCCCCAGGGGGTGGTTACAAGGATGGGTCTGTAATGTGAGAATCCACCAGGCTGTACATTTAAAGTTTGAGAGGCCAGTGCAACCCCCACCCCCATATTTCATACCTCAATTTTTTTAAGTACTTAAGAGCAAAATCAGTAATTGCCATTTATATGGCATTAACCCCATACCAGCCACTGTCCAACCCTTTTTGCCAAGATTAATTCATTCATTCCTCACAACCACCCTACCAGGGCGTTACTAGTATTATCTCCACTTTCCAGATGAGGAAAACTGAGGTCAGGTCAGTTGCCTAAGGTTCCACAGCTCATCAGAGACCAGACCGGGATTTGAACTTGATCTTGTCCCAGCGTTCCAGCCCTTAACTGCTTTACTGGGCTCCTTCTTGGCTTTGGCAAGAAGGCCTGTTTTCCAGCCTCAGTTTCCTAGGGCTTTAAATGGGAAGGATGAATAAAAGGAAAGTTGGTAGGCGAACCAAGTGAGCAGGCCCAGAATACACCAGGAGGTCTTCACTGTTAGCTGGATGGTGATGTTCACCTTGGGGTCCTGAAGGGCCCATAGGGTATGGGCATCGGGCAAGGCTCCCCTTGAACCAGCTCAGAGGAAGTTCCCCTGGACTGGCAAAGGCAGGAACGGGGCCAGCTGGGGGCCAAGGCAACAGCTGAGCCCCCCAAGGGCTCTTGCTACTCGAGCCCCAGAGGCCTCCACCCAGGGCCTGGCCTCCCCAGAGAAGGGGCTGGAGGAGCAGCCAAATCCCCAGGCTATAAATATCTTGGCTGGCGTCGGCCCTGGCCGTGGAATGTCGGTCAGAACTGGAGTGAGTGGGGGGTGGGCTGGCCTGGGCGTCACTCTCTGTACCCCTAAGAGTAACCCCTGAGTCACCTTGTACCCCATTCGGGACAGAGTTGAGTCTGTATCCCACTTCTCTGAGTAAAGGCAGGCCCCATCCCAGATCAGGGTCCCCCAAAGCTGCCTTCCAGCTCAGCCGGGGCACCTGAAGCTGCTGGGATAAGGCCAGTCTCTGGGTTTATCTCTCATTGCACAAATGAGCGTCTCCCCAGGAATGGCCTCAGCCCACCCCGACCAGGTGGGGTCTCTAACCAACACTCTCTCTTTTCCTTTCAGTGAAAGAGTTCTTAGCCAAAGCCAAAGAAGATTTTCTTAAAAAATGGGAAAATCCTGCTCAGGTAAGCACCTGGGATGCAGAGCCTTAGAGGGGAGAGCTGACCGCCCCCTACCCTCCGGCTGTGTCCCTCTCACATGGTGAAGATTTTTCAGGCCCTGTGGAGGGCTCCAGACCTGACCCCATTTGCCCCCTAGATGCCAATGGGGGCTCCTGGGCGGAGGCACCCAATCACCCACTGCCACGCACCCCCCCCCCACCCCCCCCTTCCACCTGGTGGCCCCTGCCCCCCATGCAGCTGCCAGCAGTTCCTGGGCCCTGGTCCAGGGCCGGATCTGGCTCCTGCCACCCGCCTTAAGGAATGTGTCCTTCGCCATCTTGTTTTTCCGCCCCCTGTCCTCACCCCCATCACTCCACCTGCTCCCCAGGGCCCCCTCTGCTGGTGGCAGAGGGGGCCCTGGACCTTGGCCTTGCCCCCACTTGGAGAGGGTCCCTGACCCTCGCAACCCCTCCGCCCACAGAATACAGCCCATTTGGATCAGTTTGAACGAATCAAGACCCTCGGCACAGGCTCCTTTGGGCGGGTGATGCTGGTGAAGCACAAGGAGACCGGGAACCACTTTGCCATGAAGATCCTTGACAAACAGAAGGTAAGCACGGCCCATCCCGGGGGCCACCATCCACCCACCAGGCCTTCCTTCAGACTGTTCCCACTGCCTGAGCAGTCTTCCTGTCTGTCATTCACTGTTTCCTGAGCCTTCCTAATGTGCCAGACCCAAGGGCCAGAAGCGCCCATGCTGCCTTCATGAAGCTTCCCCTCCAGACCAGCCATTCATGGGAGTCCAGGCAGTGAACATGGGTTCAAACACCTACCCTGGACCAAGGAAGCCAGAAGTCTTCCTGGGGAAAGTATTGTATTTACACAGACCTTACTTCCATCTTTCCTTCCTTCCTTCCTTCCTTCCTTCCTTCCTTCCTTTTTCTTTCTTTCTTTCTTTCTTTTTAAATTTATTTATTAGCGAGATAGCAAGAGAGAGCACAAGCAGGGGTGAGGGAGTGGAAGGAGCAGAGGGAGAGGGAGAAGCAGACTCCCCGCTGAGCAGGGAGCCCAAGGTGGGGCTCAATGCAGGGCTCGATCCCAGGACTCTGGAATCATGACCGGAGTCGTCGTGGCTTAACCAACTGAGCCACCCAGGTGCCCCACACGGACTTTTTTTTTTTTTTTTTAAAGATTCTGTTTATTTATTCGAGACAGGGAGAGGGGGTACAAGTGGGTAGGAGGGTCAGAGGGAGAGGAAGAAACAGACTCCCCACCGAGCAGGGATCCTGATGCAGGACTCCATCCCAAGACCCTGGGATCATGACCCAAGCCGAACGCAGACGCTCAACTGATGGAGCCACCCAGGCACCCCATAGGCCTTATTTCTGTAAATATTTTTGAGACCCTACTCTATGCCAGGCACTACTGTTGGGTAGCACTCTTTAATAGAAATGTAATACAAGCTGTATATGGTTTGGTTGTTTGTTTTTTTTTTTTAGTCCTTTTTTTTTTTAATTTATTTTTTTTTTTTTTTATTTATTTTTATTTATTTATTTATTTATTATTTATTTTATTTATTTATTTGACAGAGATCACAAGTAGGCAGAGAGGCAGGCAGAGAGAGAGGAGGAAGTGGGTTCCCTGCTGAGCAGCAAAGAGCCTGATGCGGGGCTGGATCCCAGGACCCCGGGATCATGACCTGAGTCGAAGGCAGAGGCTTTAACCCACTGAGCCACCCAGGCGCCTTGTATTTTTAAAATTTTGTAGAATCCCCCCCTTTAAAAAGTGAGAAGAAACAATTAATTTCAAAAATTCGCTCTAGTTAAGCCAGTATATTTACAATATTAAAATTTCAATGTGTGTAACCAGTGCAAAAATACCATTAATAAGACATCTCATTTTTTTTTTAATCTGTATTAAGTCTTCAGAATCCAGCGTGTATTTTACATCTCTGGTCAGATGTTCAGTTTTCACTAGAAAACAAGAAAAAACAGAGAGGTTGGAAAAGCAAATTCACATAGCCCGCATTGTTCCAGTCAGGCTTAACAGTCATCCAGTAACTGGCCTCGAGTGTCCCTTTTTAAATTTTCATTTTAGGGGCGCCTGGCTGGCCTAGTCATTAAGCATCTGCCTTCGGCTCAGGTCATGATCCCGCGGTCCTGGGATTGAGCCCCACATGGGGCTCCCTGCTCAGCGGGAAGCCTGCCTCTCCCTCTGCCTACCTCTCCCTCTGCTTGTGTTCCCTCTCTCTCTATGTCTCTCTCTGTCAAAGAAAGAAAGAAAGAAAATCTTTACAAAAAAAAAATTTCAGGGACGCCTGGGTGGCTCAGTCAGTTAGGCCGCTGCCTTCCGCTTGGGTCATGATCTCAGGGTCCTGGGATCGAGTCCCGAATCGGGCTCCTTGCTCAGTGGGGAGCCTGCTTCTCTCTCTGCCTCTGCCTGCCACTTTGTCTGCTTGTGCACGCATGCGCTCGCTCGCTCTCTCTCTCCCCGACAAATTAAAAAAAAATTTTTTTCATTTTAGAAACTTAAAATTTTAAACTCAGCTCACCAGGCACCTAGCCACCTCTCAGGTGCTCAACATCCATACGTGGTAGTACAGACTCACCAGACAGTGCGGGTGTGGACCTGTAGCTCACAGCTGTGAGCAAAGCAGGAGGAGCCCTGTGGCACAGCAGACCAGAGCTGACCGAGGGGCCAGCCTGCCTGCAGGTGACATGCGGGCCTGACCCAGATTAGCAGTGGTTGACCTTGGGCAAGTCACTTCCCTTCTCTGCATCTGCCAAAATCCCATGCTCAGAGCACATGCCCCTCAGGGCTCTTGTCATTATGTGTGAGGCGCCTGCTGGGGACAGCTGAGGCAGAATCAGCCTGGGGTTTGAGTGGTTGTGGGGAGGGTGCTCTGGATGCAGGCAAAGTGTTTCTAAACATCTCTTAGGTATCACTCTCGCTTGTCTTTTCGGTTTCAGCTTAGCTGCCCCTTCCTCCAGGAAGCCTTCTCTGACTCCCTCATCCCCCTGACCTTACCAGGCCTCTTATCTGGGTATCCACAGGCCCCAAGCTTCCCACACCATGGCTCTGACCCCTCTGGGCCATGAGGCTTGGTGACTCGTGTTCTTGCCCTGAACTGCCTGCCATGCAGGGACAGGCAGCCTCTGCCTTCTCAGTGTGTCTTCACTGTGCATCCAGCCCCAGGCTCTACAGGCTGGGGGCACTCAAAGGACCCAGCCCAGGCACCCCTACTTCTGGGCATGGGGGAGGAAGAGGACCTTCTCAGACCCTCTCTGCCCTCCCTTCCCACCCCCGCAGGTGGTGAAGCTGAAACAGATCGAGCACACCCTGAATGAGAAGCGTATCCTGCAGGCGGTCAACTTCCCGTTCCTCGTCAAACTCGAGTTCTCCTTCAAGGTGGGGTCCCAGGGGCCGGGGCCCCTTCTAAGTGGTACAGCCTTGGGGCTCCCAGAGCTAGGATGGGGGCCGAGGGCAAGGCAGGTCCACTAACGGGAAAGAAGGAGAGCCCCAGAGGAGGGCTGCTAGGGGGCAGGAGTCAGCCTGAGACTCTGGTAGACCCACGTCCAGCTCCTGGGCCCACCAGCTTCTAGCCTGCAAACCTGGCTGACGTCCCTTCAAACCAGCTCCCTGTTCGACAGCAAGCACCTGACGCCCACCTGTAACCCAAACTCCCCACGCAGCGTGGATTCAAACCCCAGTTCTGTGCACCTCCAGGCTGTGTAACATTGGCGCAGGACCTCCCTGCCCTGAATCTGTTTCCTTGTCTATAAAGTGGGGATCACAGCACTCCCCACCTGATGGGGTGGGCATGACCATTCCAAGCACAAAGTGAGTGCCCTCCGTGAGCTATTTTGGGTGTTGTCCTAAGCTGTGACAACAGGATCTGGGAAAAGCTATTCAAGGCCTGAGACCCAGACAGACCCCCATGTGTGGTTTAAACCTCTGCTGCTACCTTCTTAAAATTTGTCATAATTTTTTTTAACAAGGGGCTTCACATTTTTATTCTGGGGCCCCACAAATTCTGTAGCCCATCCTGGGCCCGTTTTACAGGTGACAAAACTGTGACCTCAAGCTTTGGGCAAGACAGTTTCAGACCTGAGGCACCATGGAGTCCTCTCCCCAGCCCAGGCACGCTGGCTGGGCCCCTTACACCCCACCTGCCGGCCCTCACCTTCACCCCCTGTAAGCAGGATACCTGCTGCCCCTTCTTCATGGGGCAGAAGGAAATAAGAGGGGAGGCTCAGGGAGAACAGCGCCTGGAACTCCAAACGGGCTTCATATGGGAGCCAAGATTATTGTTGTCCCATTATTTTGGAACACCCACCACGTAAGGGCACCAGGCTTTTGGACTGGGCCCTGATCAGCAGCTGTTTCCCGTAGGACAACTCGAATTTATACATGGTCATGGAGTATGTGCCTGGCGGGGAGATGTTCTCGCACCTGCGGCGGATCGGAAGGTTCAGGTGAGCTGGCCAGGTGGGGCCAGGTGGGCCCACAGGTGTTGTCACATGACCAAGCCATCTGGGGGTGTGAAGTGGGCTCTCCAGGTCTGTCCAGGTTCTTGTTGCCCCTGAGCTGAGGAATATGTGGTTTCTCAGCCCCCACAAAACAGAAGCAACACAGTGACTTAGGGCTCCCTGTTTAAGTTGGCAGTTATAAAATTAATGCTATCTTTTTCCTTAGTTATATAGATAAGCGCTTTACATACAACAGAACGCACAGGTATTCAGTGTTTTGACAGTCACATACACTTGTGAAACCACCACCCAAAATACCATAGAAAACATTTCCTTCACCCCAGAAAATTCCCTTGAAGCCCTTTCTAGGCAAATTGCTGCCCTGAAGAAAGCAGTTGTCTTTTCTGGTTTCAAACACCATAAATGTGTTTGGTCTGGGTTTGAACTGGGTATAAATGGAAATCACACCATTCACATTCTTCTGTTCCTTTCTTCTCTTGCTCACATAATCATCTTGATCTCTAGCCACGTCGTTAACTGTATTCATCGTTTGTCCTGGTGGTGGCGGTGGGTGCGATCCCAGTGTGCGAAGCTACCGCACTCTGGTTGTGTTCCTCTGTTGCTGGACATGCAGCTCTTTCCCATGTGGGGCCCTGTTCGAAGAAGTCTGCTCTGCTTATGTATTTGGGGCAGCTCTAGATCATTTGGCGGTGGGCGGGTCATGCTGGGCATAACCACCCACGCTCACCTGTCCTCTCCCCAATTGTCCCCACAAGTGAACCGCATGCCCGCTTCTACGCGGCCCAGATCGTCCTGACCTTCGAGTACCTGCACTCACTTGACCTCATCTATCGGGACCTGAAGCCGGAGAACCTCCTCATTGACCAGCAGGGCTACATCCAGGTGCCCACCAGGACGCGCAAGGGGCGGACCCAGGTGGCCTTGGGCTGGATCTTCCCCGTCCCTCCCCACTTCCTGGCCAACAGCCCGTTCTTGTGCCCGCAGGTGACAGACTTCGGTTTCGCCAAGCGTGTAAAAGGCCGCACCTGGACCTTATGCGGGACCCCTGAGTACTTGGCCCCGGAGATCATCTTGAGCAAAGTAGGCACCTCCCTGTCCATCCCCCTGCCTTGAGGCCTGCTCTGCCTGCACCCCCTCCTTGCCCTCCTCACACCATACACCCCTCTCACTCTAGGGCTACAACAAGGCTGTGGACTGGTGGGCCCTAGGGGTTCTCATCTACGAGATGGCCGCTGGCTACCCACCCTTCTTCGCTGACCAGCCCATCCAGATCTATGAGAAGATTGTCTCTGGGAAGGTGAGGCCTGGATACGGGGGCTAAGCCCCCGGACAGACTGTTCCCCACCAGTTCTGCTCACCATGGAGCCCTGCATATAGTGTCAGAACAATCTAGAAGTTAAGTTAGGCCAAGCAGTGAAGCTGGGTGCACCAGCCACACGAACAGGCCAGCACCTCACACAACCTCCCTACCTAATCCTAGACCCATGCTGCTGCTATTTCCAGAGCTTCCAGAACCCCAAGCCCCACCCGAACACCTTCCCCTGCCTGACCGGAAGCTCTGCTTGCCTCCAGTCATCCCACTGAGCATGAGTTTTCACAAGTTTCACAGCAGAAAAGCAACCATGTGCAGTTCCTGGGTGCCACTCGGGGCCCTTCAGGGTCACTTAGGGGATGCGGCCCACGTCTTCTCTCCCAGATGCAGACTTGCTGACTCTCGGAGTGCAGGTCGGGGCAGCAGAGCTGTCACAGAGCACAGATGTGCTCACTGCCACACGACGCACCCCCCTTCGCTGTACCCCAGCACTTGGAAGGAGTGATGAAGCTCAGGTGTGGAGAGCATCATCACAGGCCCCAAGGGCTTGGGACAGGGTGGAACCCGACCTCTGCCCTTAGCTCACCACCTTGCTGGGAGGACTCAGCCATCCTTCCACCTAGCCCGGGAATTAGTGGAAGCAGGTCCCAGCTCAGCCTGGGGGCGTCAACCTGGCTCCAAGTCCCAGCTCAGTCACCCATTGACTTTGAAACCTCGGGCAAGCGCCTGTGCCCCTCTGAGCTTCACCTTACCGTACGAGAACTGGGGAACCAGACGCTTGCCTCTCTGAGAAAGAAACCAGCTGCAATGTGGGGTCACTAAAAAGGGAAAGACGAGGTGTGTGCCACCAGGCAGAAAAGAAATTGCAGGGAAAATGGCCCAAAGTGGGGGAAAAGAAAAAAAAAACCATAGGCAATTCTGAGGAGGAAAGAGAAGATGAGTATAACTCCCTTCTTTGTAGCATTTTACAGTTCCCACGCACCCTGCGCGGTATTCTCTCCCTTGTGCAACTGGAGGCAGGCACAGGCCCAGAGAGGTTAAGGGCCATGGCCAAGGTCATACAGCGTGTAAGATGTAGAGCAGTGCTAGAACTTCGTTCTTGCGGCTGTAAATCCGGTAACTACTTGCGAACAAGGCTTTGGGGAAGTCTCTGGAAGAGTTGAAGTGAGCCTTAAAGAGTGAAAGAGTCCTAATTAGCTATGGGGAGAAAGGGATAAACAAAAACAGTCATTTCTCTCATAACCATGAATATTTCAGAAGTCCCCTGACCCTGGCAGAGCTGCCTTAGGAAGCAGTAGCTAAGAATGCAAGTTCTGGAGTCCAGCAGACCCAAGGTGAAAGCCCCCTTGTCCCACTCCTCTGTATGACCCTAAACAAGCTGTTCAACCCATCTGAGCCTCTCTCCTCTTCTCTGAAATGGGAACCATCGGAGCATTTACCTTAGAGCAGCAGTTCCCAAAGTGGCCCCCTGTCCAACAGCATCAGCATGGCCGAGGAACAGGCTAGGCACAGGTTCTCAGACCTCCTGAATCAAACTCCCATGGCCCCAACAAGCTTTTTTTTTTTTTTTTTTAAGATTTTATTTATTTATTTGACCAACAGAGATCACAAGTGGGCAGAGAGGTAGGCAGAGAGAGAAGGGGAAGCAGGCTCCCCGCTGAGCAGAGAGCCCGATGCGGAGCTCTATCCCAGGACCCTGGGATCATGACCTGAGCCGAAGGCAAAGGCTTTAACCCACTGAGCCACCCAGGCGCCCCAAGATTTTATTTATTTGACAGAGATTGAGAGCACGAGCAGGGGGAGCAGCAGGCAGAAGGAAAGTGAGAAGCAGACTCCCCACTGTGAGCAAGGAGCCCAGCCTGGAGCTCAGTCCCAGGAACTTGGGATCATGATATGAGCTGAAGGCAGATGCTTAACCGACTGAGCCACCCAGGCACCCCCCCCCCCCAACAAGCTTTTTTAATGGGATCCTAAAGCACATTCAATTTGAAGATTCTCCACCCAGTAGGACTGTTAGGCAGCAAAGGCAGCATTCTGGTATTTCTCAACTCCAGACAAGTCCCCCACCCTGTCCTTGTTAACCCCCTCTCCAGGTGCGGTTCCCATCCCACTTCAGCTCTGACCTGAAGGATCTGCTGCGGAACCTGCTGCAGGTGGACCTCACCAAACGCTTTGGGAACCTCAAGAATGGGGTTAACGATATCAAGAACCACAAGTGGTTTGCCACAACTGACTGGATCGCCATCTACCAGAGGAAGGTGGGCCACCTCCTTCCCCATGCCGCCCCTCTTCCCAGCAGGTGCAGAGGGTTTTGAGAGGAGTCCATGAGCCAGGGAGGGCTACCAGTCGAGAGATGGAAAGGGTAGTGATATCTGAAAATAGGCCACAGGCTCTGAGCCAGTCCAGCTGAGGGGACTTAGAGCCGTGGGGGTCTAGAAGTGGGATCGTTTGGCCACTCTGTGACCTTGAGCATGAGACATCCCTCTGGTGAGCTAGCTATAATGAGATTATTAGGTTGTTAAGGTGAGTCGACATCCTAATGTTAAGCTGAGACCTGGGTCATAGTAAATTATCTCACGAATGTTAGTCCATTTACATTTATTGTTGTAAGGATAATTATGTTGACTACTGAGGTCTGAGTGGTTCTTGACCCCTGTCCAGGTGGAAGCTCCCTTCATACCAAAGTTTAAAGGCCCTGGGGACACGAGTAATTTTGACGACTATGAGGAGGAAGAGATCCGAGTCTCCATCAATGAGAAGTGTGGCAAGGAGTTTACTGAGTTTTAGGGGTGTGCCTGTGCCCCCATGGGTTTTCTTTCTTTCTCTCTTTTTTTTTTTTTTTTTTTGGGGGGGGGGGGGGGGGGGGGGGTTGGATTGAACAGCCAGAAGGCCCCAGAGTTCCTTGCATCTAATTTCACCCCCACCCCACCCTCCAGGGTAGGGGGAGCAGGAAGCCAGATATTCAGAGGAATGGAAACACCAGCTGCTCTCCCTCAATCCCTCACCCTCCTGCCCCTCCCCACCGCTTTTGCCTTCCTCCTCCCCAGAAGCCCCCAACCCAGCCCACTTCTGCCTGTTTTAAATGAGTTTCTATGTTCCAGTCAGACCAAGTCTTGCTGGTGTATTCAGGGACAGGGTGTGGAAAGAGGGGCCCAAACTTAACTCCATCCCCACCTCCCCAAACCACAGGCATCACCCACTAAGGGCAAATGAAGGAAAGGCCAGCCTTCTCTTCAGAGCAGTCATGCCTGGAAAGGAGAGATTTTAGTAACCTGTTGGGTGGGCTGCTTGCTAGAATTTAAAAAAAAAAAAAAAAAAGTATAATCTTATTTAAGTTCCACCAGTGCCTCCCCACCTTCTTCCCCTACCCTTCCCATATCTCCCCCTTCCCAAATCCATTTTAACAAGGCTGGGAAGCAGACTGAATTTGTAAAGGAAGGAGCTGGGGTTCAGACCTCCGCCCCAAGCTGCTAATCTCCTCTGCTCCTCTGTCCACCTCCCCCCTACCCTGGGGGTTCCCCTGGCAAGCCTGGAAGGGTCTCAGCCCCTTTAGGAAGCCCCTGTCCCCTTCTGCCCCAACAGACCTTCCTTCACCTTTGGGCTTCGGCCAAGACATAGAAAGCAGCTGCCCCCTCCCTGCCAAAAAAGAGTTGTCCCCCGAAACGATAGAAGGGGAGCCCCAAGCCCAGGGTCTTTCCTCCCACCAGCACTCCCCTCAAACTCTAATTTTATTCTCAGCTAGATTTTAATGTCCAGCCTCCTCTCTGCTCAGTTGGGAAGGCAACCCCTGCAAAAGAAGGCAAAGCCCTCCTCCCGCTCTTGGCTCCGGGTTCAAGGCCAGGGTTGCTGGGGAGGGGCTGCCTGTTTTATTCACCCAGCAGCCTCCGCCCCCCTCCTCCCATCCTGGGCGCTCCTCCTCTGCTTAGCTGTCAGCTGTCCATCACCCTTTCTACCCCCCAATTTGTGCTTTTTTCTCTCTTAAAAGTGGGGAACCACCCCATTCATCCCCATATTTGTCCCTCTCATAACTTCTCCCCATCCAGGAGGAGCTCTCAGGCCTGGGGTGGGGCCCCGGGTGGGCACGGGGCAATTCAACCTGTGTGCTGCGAAGGACGCGACTTCCTCTTGAACAGTGTGCTGTTGTAAACATATTTGAAAACTATTACCAATAAAGTTTTGTTTAAAAAAAAGTGTCGTTGGTGTTCCCGACTTCGGTCACCCGCCCACATACCCCCAGGGGTTTGGAAAGAGAATTTCGGACCCCAACGTCCAGGCTGATCAGGATCTGGCCTAGAGTCCTTGTAAAACCGGGTTTGGCCAGAATTCGGCCACTACCCCGCCCCGCAGGAGAAGGGGGCGCCAAACTGCCCTTTGACCCTGGATTCGGGGTCCCCAATCTGCGGCGCGCCCCCTCGGCGTCCAGCCCTCGGCCGAGAGGGCGCTCTAGGGAGACGCTGGGGCCGGCGCGCCGGGAGGCCGAGCGGCGGCGGGGGCGGCCCTGGCGGTGGGGGGGTAAAGGGTGGGGGAGACCGTGCGCGCCCCCCTCCCCGCATCCTCGGCGCGGAGCGCGGGGCCAAGCGCGCCGTTGGGGCGCGGGGGCGGCGACAGCCCGAGGGTCCCCGCGGCGCCCGGCGAGCGCAGGGGCCCGGCCCGCGGGCGGCGAGTTCCCGGTAAGTGCGGTCCCGAGAGCGGAGCGCGCCGGGGAGGCGTGGAGAGGGGGGCTGGGCGCCGGGGACGTCTGGGTCCCGCGCCCAATGGCTGGAGGGCGGCCGAGCGCCGCCCGCCCGCCCCGCCCGCCCCCTCTCCCCTCCCCCCGGCGCTCCCCTCCCCCTCCCCCGCCCGCCGCTTTCCCCCGCCCCCGCCCCGGCGCCAACTCCACGGCGCCTCCTTAAAAAGCGCGCGGGAGTTGTAAGGGGGGGCCGGAGCGAGCCAGAGTGAGCGAGAGCGCAGGGTAAAGGGGGCGGGCGGGGGGCCCGGGCTCCACCTTAAAAGCGGGCGCGTGGGGGTGGGAGGGAGGAAGGCGGGCGGCGGGGAGGAGGGAGGGAGGGAAGGAAGGGGGGCCGGAGTGTCCCGGGCGCAGGGCGCGCGTGCGGCGGCGGCGGCGGCGGGGAGGGGCCGGCCGCGCCGCGCTCCCCTCCTCCCTCCTCGCATCCCCGGCCCCGCGCGCGCCCAGCAGAAGCGGGTCTGTGTGTGCGTGCGTGCGAGTGAGTGAGTGTGTGCATATTTTTTTCTCTCTTTTCTTTCTCTCTCACTGTTTTTTCTCTCTCGCGCTCCCTCTCTCTCGCTTTTTTTTTTTTTTTTTTTTTTTTGCAAAAAAAAACCGGCCCCCCCCCCCCCCCCCCGGGGCGCTGCGCCCCCCGGGGGGGGAGGCGGAGGAGGCGGGCAGCGGCGGAGGGAGGGGAGCCGGGGAGGGGGGCGCCGCGCTGGGAGGGAGGCAGCGCGCACGGTGCAGCCGGGCCGGGCGGGAGGCATGGCGGGGCCCCCGGCCCTACCCCCGCCGGAGACGGCGGCGGCCGCCACCACGGCGGCCGCTGCCTCGTCGTCCGCCGCTTCCCCGCACTACCAAGAGTGGATCCTGGACACCATCGACTCGCTGCGCTCGCGCAAGGCGCGGCCGGACCTGGAGCGCATCTGCCGGATGGTGCGGCGGCGGCACGGCCCGGAGCCGGAGCGCACGCGCGCCGAGCTCGAGAAACTGATCCAGCAGCGCGCCGTGCTCCGGGTCAGCTACAAGGGGAGCATCTCGTACCGCAACGCGGCGCGCGTCCAGCCGCCCCGGCGCGGAGCCACCCCGCCGGCCCCGCCGCGCGCCCCCCGCGGGGGCCCCGCCGCCGCCGCCGCCGCCGCCGCGCCGCCGCCCACGCCCGCCCCGCCGCCACCGCCCGCGCCCGTCGCCGCCACCGCCCCGGCCCGGGCGCCCCGCGCGGCCGCCGCTGCCGCCGCCACAGCGCCCCCCTCGCCCGGCCCCGCGCAGCCGGGCCCCCGCGCGCAGCGGGCCGCGCCCCTGGCCGCGCCGCCGCCCGCGCCCGCCGCTCCTCCGGCAGTGGCGCCCCCGGCCGGCCCGCGCCGCGCCCCCCCGCCCGCCGTCGCCGCCCGGGAGCCGCCGCTGCCGCCGCCGCCACAGCCGCCGGCGCCGCCACAGCAGCAGCAGCCGCCGCCGCCGCAGCCACAGCAGCCGCCGGAGGGGGGCGCGGCGCGGGCCGGCGGCCCGGCGCGGCCCGTGAGCCTGCGGGAAGTCGTGCGCTACCTCGGGGGCAGCGGCGGCGCCGGCGGCCGCCTGACTCGCGGCCGCGTGCAGGGGCTGCTGGAGGAAGAGGCGGCAGCGCGGGGCCGCCTGGAGCGCACTCGCCTCGGAGCGCTCGCGCTGCCCCGCGGGGACAGGCCCGGACGGGCGCCGCCGGCCGCCAGCGCCCGCGCGTCGCGGAGCAAGGTGAGCGCGCCGGGGAAGGGGGGGGTGCCGCGCGGTAGGCAGGTGCGGGCGAAGTTGGTGGCGGGGCGCGAGTCCCGGGAGGAATCGGGCGGCGGGCGGCCCTGGCTTTTCGCATCTTAACTGCGGGTTCCGCGCTTGGTGACCTTGGCAAGTGACTTAATCTTGCCGAGCCTCAGTTTCCTCCGCTTGTAAAACGCGACTTAATAGCAGTAGCGACCTCTTGAGGTTGTTGAGCGAGTTTAGTGAGATTTGGCTTCTGAGGGCTTTATTAACACAGAGCCTGGCACGGACTGAATGCGTAAAAGTTAGTCCGTGTTGATATTAAAGGTGGGTGTTAAGCACACCACCCGGTCCTGGATCCCAGGGACTGGGCCCAGGGCCAGAACAGCTACTAACCTTTCCTGCCTCTCTCCCCGGCACCAGAGAGGTGGAGAAGAGCGAGTGCTTGAGAAGGAAGAGGAGGAAGAAGACGAGGAAGAGGAGGATGACGAGGATGATGTGTCTGAGGGCTCAGAGGTGCCTGAGGGTGACCGTCCAGCAGGTGCCCAGCACCACCAGCTTAATGGCGAGCGAGGCCCTCAGAGTGCCAAGGAGAGGGTCAAGGAGTGGACACCCTGTGGACCCCACCAGGGCCAGGATGAAAGCCGGGGGCCGGCACCAGTCAGTGGTACCCGCCAAGTGTTCTCCATGGCAGCCATGAATAAGGAAGGGGGATCAGGTAAGGATCTCTCTGAGTTGGGGGGGTATTGCCTGGTGGGGAGGAACTGAGCCCCAAGACAAAGCCACAGGCATATGTGTTTTCTTTCCCAGCCTCTGCTGCCACTGGGCCAGACTCCCCGTCCCCTGTGCCTTTGCCCCCAGGAAAACCAGCCCTACCAGGGGCCGATGGAACCCCCTTTGGCTGTCCGTAAGTTGGGGTATTTGAGAAACGGGGGTGTTGCTTTCATGGGTGTAACAGAACCGGGGGAGTATCGCTTCTCACTGGTTCCCTCTGTTCTGACACAGCTCCGGGCGCAAAGAGAAGCCGGCTGACCCCGTGGAGTGGACGGTGATGGACGTGGTTGAGTACTTCACCGAGGCCGGCTTCCCGGAGCAGGCAACAGCTTTCCAAGAGCAGGCGAGTTCCCAGCCCTCGGTGTGCCCCTCTATTCCAGGGCCTCAGTGGGGGTCAGCTCTCACCCTGCTCTCACCCTGCTCGCTCTCTCTCTGTCCCACCCAGGAAATCGATGGCAAGTCTTTGCTGCTCATGCAGCGCACAGATGTGCTGACTGGCCTGTCCATCCGCCTGGGCCCAGCCCTGAAAATCTACGAGCACCACATCAAGGTGCTGCAGCAAGGCCACTTTGAGGATGACGACCCTGATGGCTTTCTAGGCTGAGCACCCAGCCTACCCCCAGCCCCAGCCCATTCCAGCCCCCATCTCACCCAAGGCCCCCAGAGTCCAGGAGCTGGATGGGGACACTCTCAGCCCTCATAACAGATTCCAGTGAGGGGGCATTCTTCCCTACTCATCTCTTCCCTGTGTTTCCCCGGCATACACACATCTGGCCCCCAGCACATCCTATACTCCATGATAGAGGAGTGTGGGGTGGGACAGGGCCCGCTCATGTCACCCCAGGAGGCTAGCCCTCCCCCCAAGTCTAGGACATTTTTGAAAAAAAAAAAAAACAAAAAAAAAAGAAAAATGGGGGCTTCCTATCTCCCCTAGATCCTCTTCAGTTCAGCCAGATGTTTCCTATATAAATGTTCTGTTCTGCCTATTCATTTTGGTGGGTGGCCTTTCCTCTCTCCCCCACCGCCCATGCCCCATCCCAGTCTGCCCCCTGGGAACAGCTGGGGTGGGGTCTCTGGGTCTTCCCTAACCCTCTCCTTTCTTTCTGTTGGTTGTCGCTCCAGCTGGCTGTATTGCTTTTTAATATTGCACCGAAGGTTTTTTAAATAAAGTTTTAAAAAAAAAATGCCAGTTCAATTTTATGAATGGAATGGGGGGAGGAGCTTGAAGAGCTATGGGCCTCCTGGGAGAGTCTAGGGTTCAGACAAAATTGTTTGAGGAGGAAGATAGGTAGTGTGTGGGGCTGCCTGACAGCCAGCTAGGACAGGAAGTGCTGCGGGAGAGCAGGAATATTTGCCTAGTTGGGTCACCTCCCCATGCTCAGAACAGTGCCCAGGCACACAGTAGGGGCTCAAATATTTGTTGAGTGACCAGCAGCTAACTAGGCTTTATGAGCATTTTCTCGGTTGTTCTCTCTGCAGCCCCACAGGCAGAGAGCTCATAAAACACCACTTTCTGGAAGAGGCAACTGGCTCAGCCCAGCAAAGATGCTTGCTCAGGGTCACAGGGGGTGGGGTCAGACACCTGTCTGAGTTCTTTACCCAGTCTTTTTAAGTGTAATTAATGTATTTGGCTTCCTAGCTGTATGTCTGTCAGCTTTGGCACACCACCAAGAATCTAGTCTCAAAGTGTTGGGGGCAGGGGTCTGTTCTGGACCCATGGTAGGGTCTCCAGGCCTCCCGGTCTGGGCCAATTAAAGGGAACAGAAGGGATGAGATCATGGGATCCGCACGTTTTTCCAAGTGAAGATTTTTAGTATTGTAACCAGTTGGAACAGCTACTGACATCACAAGTCCCTACTAAATTCAAATGCAGTTTTCCAACTCCATTAGAGTTTTTTTTTTTAAATATACAGATTCGGGGGCCAGAGTCAGACTCTACGCAGCAGGGGCGTCCTCCCTTCATGTACTTGCACCCCCGGTTTGGAGGCTCGATAAAGACCCCTCTTCCCTAGGAAGCCGCCTAGGAGAAAAGTGCTGGCCCCCCGGGCGGCACCCCAGGACGGGACCGCGCCAGCACCGGCCCAGGACGCCTCTTTATCTGGACGCGTCCCCCAAGCCAGGTTCCGGGAGCGCGCATGTGCGCGGGGCCGCGCGCAGCGCCGACCGGAGAGGCGCGCCCCTCCCGCGTGTTGAAATTCAAACGAGGCGAACTCCCTACGTGCGGCGCCGCGCGGGCAGAGAGGTCGAGGCAGGGGCGAGTTGGAGGGGGCCGCATTCCCAGTCCGGGCAAGTCCGAGATTCCCGGGGCGGGGTCGAACCCGCGGCCAACGTGAGCGGCGGAGGCTTAAAGAGCTGCGGTCCTCGCCTGCGACCCTACGATGGCTACCGAGCAGTGGTTCGTGGAGCCGCTCCCCCCGGGCCCTGGGGAAACACCGCCCCCGGACGACTTGGAACCTGGGGCTCAGCCCTGCGGAGACCCCTCCTGGTCGGCGTCCCCTGGTGTGCCTGGGAACCCCCCGGAGGCAGAACCGGAGGATGTCCAGGGGCAGCTGCCGGAGGCCTCTACCGCTACTCCTTCCCCCGAGCCCCTGGCCCCCGGCCCAGGCCCCAACCCTCCTCGCCTACCCTTGGACACCATGTTCAGCCCCATCACCGAACAGCTCCGCTACCTGCTCAAGAAGGCAGATGATTTCCAGAGCTACTTGCTTTACAGGTGATGCTGGATGGGGTCCTAGGTCCCGAGAATGAGACTGAGGAGAGGGTAATAGGATGGGCAACACACGCTAGGTTCCCAAACTCAAAAGCACCAGGAGCCAGAAACCGTAAATGAAGCTAGTTGATTGCGGATCCCATCTCGAAGAGTGATAAGAACTGTGGAGAAATTTTGGGTTAGGGAGTGCCTGCTATTAGGTGGCCCCCAGAGGCCCCCAATTCATGAGGACTTTTCTCCCAGTTTTTAACTGTTGGCTTACATTTTGAACTCTGGGCAGGCTAAACAAAACCAATCTGTGCCAGATTTGGCCCAGCTGGCTACCAGTGTGAGAGCCACACCACGACCACCACCAAAGTATAGTGTGATGCCCAACCCAGGGGGAAAGGGACTGAAATTCTTACATTTCAGTATCCATTGGAATTCTCGTGGAGACTGTTTAAACCCTAAATTTCTGGGCTCCACCCTACAGGAAATTTTGAGTTAGAGTCAGTGGTAGAACTCAGGTGTCAGCATCTTAACAAGTGTTCCCAATTGTTTTGATGGAAATGGTCCCAGAAGATACTCTGAGAAAGGCCTGGCGCAGGCCAGGGGTACAAGTCAGCAGTGAGTAGAATGGGAAATGGGGAGTGAGGGACCCTAGGCAAAGGCCCTCTTTTCCCTTTAGCAGGGACCGAGTACAGAAGGAACAGCTGGCAAAGGCCATGCCCACCTTCTTACAGATGTGTGAGCCCTACTTTCTCTACCTGGAGGCAGCTGCACGGAGTGTGCCCCCCATCTATGGAGCCCTGCAGGAGCTGGTCCGAAAGGGGGTGTGTGGAGATTTCCTAGACCCTATGCCCCTTTCTTCACCCCTCAGGAGTGGGAGAGGGTGGGGGGAGGGCATCCCGGTAGGCCAGCTAATCTCATTACATCCCTTCTTCCATGCAGCTGTTGGAGATCTCCCAACAGCTGACCCTACGCCTGGAACAGCTGGTCCTCATGTATGCCTCCTTTGGGTTCGTGGACCTGGAGGATACTGACCCCCTAAGGTAAAAGGGTAGGACACAGGAATGGGGGTGGGGAGAGGGTGGAGTCCAGAGCCCAGCCTCACTCCCAACTCTCCCATCTCCTGCCAGCATCTCTTGTTTCTTCTGCGGGAGGTTCTCCATCAGCCCTTCTCACGAGGTGTCCATCTTCAGATACTGTGCCCCAGCCGCCTACACCGCCAGCCGCTTCCCCAGATACCTCTACAAGAAGATGCGTTGGAACCTGGAAGCCACCCCAGAGCCCAGCAGCAGGGGACAAGATTCCCATGTGGATTAGTGAGTCCCCTAATAGAACCAAAGTTCTCCCCTCTCTCCGCAGAATGCCAGTGTAGGCCTCTGGTGACCACCACCACCAGAGCATGGAAAGCCAAGCAGGAAACCAAAGATCTTTGAAAGGCCATCCCCACCTTTAAAAAAAAAAAAAAAAAACTCACCCTCCCATTAACATAAAAGTCCTCATCTTAAAAGTAAACTGACAGGGAGAAAAGACCTCAGTGTTGAGCCACCTGAGAATTTGAGGGCAAATTCTGAGGAGTTCCACCTCATCCCCAGAATCAAAGCCCTCAACAGAAGAAGCTAGGAAACTGTTCATTCTTAACTGATGCCTCCTCCCCTCCCAGCTACTTCCTGTGCTATCGGGATACATGGGAAGACACCGGCAAGAGTCCGGCCAATTCGTGCCCCCAGATCCAGAAGCTGTGGTCGATTGGCCGGTGGGTGCCGCTAGGACCTCCCGAGGATGACCTTTATTCATGGTAGGAGTTGGGGTGATGGCAAAGTGGGTTTGGGGCTTGGAGGGAGGGGCAGAACCCCACCAAAGACCAACTTCCCCCAATATTGTTTCCCTTGGTAATAAGGACAGTATTTTATTGTGCCCTGAAAAGTGCTTTATGCAGACTTGTGTAACAACCCATTGAGGTCTACACTTTAAGCACCATTTTACAAAGAAAACAGGTGCTCAGAGAGGTTAAGTTACCTGCCCAAGGACACACAGCTAGCTGGGTGATAGGCGAGGTCAGGGCTAGAGCTGTTCAGCCTCCCAGAGCCATTACCCTCTAGGTTTCTCATCAACAAGGAAACCACTTTCCCCCCAGGGTTTTTCCCACCCCCAGCTGAAACAAAGCCGCTTTCAGCTACAGCCTTTCACTTGAGGGGAGGGGCTCCCGAGAAGCAGGGGGGCGCTCACGTCCTGGCCTGTCTGTCCTGGCCCCCAGGATTTTGTGCCCACAGCCGCCTGGGGACTACCAGCAGCTGCTGACCATCGGCTTTGAGGAGCCCTCGCACATGCTGGCCACCGACCTGCTGGTGCAGATCCTCACGGGCCAGGCAGGCCCGGCCCGGCCCCCGAGCGCGGCCGGGCCCGCGGCGTGGACCGCGCAGGGGTCTTGAGCCTGCAGGGAGGGTGTAAGCTGGAGCTTGACAGTTCCAAACTCCAGGAGAGGGAGCAGGGGAGGGGCTCACTCGTTCTCCCAGGGCACCTCGGCCTCGCCTTCCAAGGGGCCAGGCCGAGCTGGCCAGTGGGCACCGGGTCCGGCTCGGCCGCGGAGCCCTTCGTGTGGACACACCAGTTTTGCGTTAAATAAAAGAAAGAAAGAGGTCACAGGCTCAGCCTCCGCTCGCAGTGCCGCGCCCCACCCCTTGGGGCGAGGTAGCCCCGCCCACTCGCGCGGCCTTCTGGGAAATGTAGTCTTTGAAGCAAAACCAAAGTCCCTCGACTGGCGGACAAGCGCTCAAGGCATGCGCAGAGGCGCACATGAAGCTAAAAGGGAAGTAGCGGTGCCTGTCAACAACCGGAACCCCAAAAACCGCAAGTTTTGGGTAGCCGGGAAATTCAACACCCAATGGGGGAAGGGACCCCGGAGCCACGCCAACTCCCGTGTTTTGACCCGGAAGTGGCTTCTTTTTACCGAAAAGACTATATTTCCCGACGTGCCCCAGGAAAGAGCCCCAGGTCAGTTTCCGAAAGGCCAGAGTTAAATCTTCTTCCAGCTTTTGGGTCACGGAGTGGGCAGGTCGTCTTACTCGGCCGGGTGTCCCGGGCGCGGGCGGGTGGGAAAGCCGTAAGGAACTCCAACTTGGGATTTCTAAGCTTAACTCCGACCTTGGACAGGAAAGGAGACCCGGGTTGAGGTAAACTCACATATTCAAAGCTACAGCGGGCAAGTGGCGGGGCAATTGCAGCTGGTCCCTTGTGAGAGGAAGGTTGTCCTTCCTCACCCGACTGTCACTCATCTGCGAGTTACCCCCTCATTTAAGGCATGCCTTTTCGTTCCTTGTGGCATTTTTGGAGTCAGGGGAGACCTAACCTTTAAATTTTTGAGCAAAGCACTAACCTAAAACTCCCTGGCACATAGTAGTGTAAACCCCAGTTTAAGATGACAAAAGCGGACGTGAGAGGTTAAAGTGAGTCGTCCGGATTGGACACCAGAACCCTTCATCTTTGGGGGGCGGCAGGGGGTACAATTTGACTTCATTAAGATTGTTTAGTCTGAATGAGTTCAAGGGGATTCTGAAGCTCCGTAATACTTTTTTTTTTTTTTTTAAGATTTTATTTATCCATTGAGATAGGGAGAGAGAGTAAGTGAGAGAAGGCATGAGAGGGGAGAAGGTCACAGGGAGATGCAGACTCTCCAGGGAGCTGGGAGCCCTATGCGGGACTTGATCCTGGGACTCGATCCCGGCACTCCAGAGGATCATGGCCTGAGCCGAAGGCAGTTGCTCAACCAACTGAGCCACCCAGGCACCCACTAATAGAGTTTTAAGTTAGTTCCTGTGAGTTACACACACGCACAGTAAGCTCTTTAGCTTAGTCCATAGAAGTTTAAATTGAGCCACAAATGCGAGTCATATATGTAATTTCAAACTGCCTAGTAACTACATTTTAAAAGGTGAGGTTAAAAAAAACAGATAAATCTTAGTGATTTTTATTTAACCCAATATATCCAAAATATTATTTCAACATATACTTAATGCAAGAAATTGAGATAGTTCCCCCTTTCAGTTAATAAGTCTTTGAAGTCTGGTGTGTCTTTCATACTTACAGCACATCTCAGTTCAGACATAGCTTTAGACTATGTCCCTTAAGGCAAATCCACAGGCCACTTAAGACTAAAGATTTCTGGGGTGCCTGGGTGGCTTGGTGGGTTGAGCCTCTGCCTTTGGCCCAGGTCATGATTCTGGGGTCCTGGGATCGAGCCCCGCGTCTGGCTCTCTGCTCAGCAGGGAGCCTGCTTCCCTTCCTCTCTCTCTGCCTGCCTCTCTGCCTACTTGTGATTTCTGTCTGTCAAATAAATGAATAAAAGCTTAAAAAAAAAAAGGCTAAGGATTTCTGGGGGCGCCTGGGTAGTTCAGTGGATCAAAGCCTCTGCCTTCAGCTCAGGTCATGATCCCAGGATCCTGGGATAGAGCTCCACATTGGGCTCTCTGCTTAGCAGGGAGCCTGCTTCCCCATCTCTCTCTGCCTGCCTCTCTGCCTACTTGTGATCTCTGTCTTTCAAACAAACAAATAAATAAAATCTTTAAAAAAAAAAAAAGATTAATGATTTCTGGCACATGGTGGCAGTACTCAGAGAAGAAGGAAACAGGTTTGATGTCCTGAATCCTGTTGCTTTTGAACTATCTATAACGGTGATTCTCCACCTTTAGCATGGAATCGCGTGGAGGGTCTAATTTTAAAGTCTGGGTTGGGGGCCCAGAATGTGAGAAGTTCCCAAGCCATCCAGAGGCTGCTGGTCCAAACGCTACAGTTTGAGAACTGCTAGCCTACATCTACCTACATGATGGTTCTCACACTTGGCTCCATGTGGGAAACACCTGTAGAGCTTTAAAAAATACTGAAGCCGGGGCACCTGGGTGGCTCAGTAGGTTAAGCCTCTGCCTTCGGCCAGGGTTATGATCTCAGGGTCCTGGGATCGAGCCCCACATCGGGCTCTCTGCTCAGCAAGAAGCCTGCTTCCCCCTCTCTCTCTGCCTGCCTCTCTGCCTACTTGTGATCTCTCTCTCTGTCAAATAAATATTAAAAAAAAAAAAATACTGAAGCCAAGCTGCCCCTCAGATTCTGATTTGCTTGGTGTAAGGGTGCCTCAGCGGAGTCAGGGCAGGGAAGGTGGAGAACCCAGGTCCACACTTAAGTAGTGCTGTCAACTCTACAGGCTTAGATCTTAGCAACCCTGCTGGGAATTAAGAATCTGCTCTGGGGGCGCCTGGGTGGCCCCTGCATCCTGGGATCTAGCCCCATATTGCGCTCCCTGCTAAGGTGGGGAGCCTGCTTCTCCCTCTCCAGCTCCCCTGTGCTTGTGTTTCCTCTCTCGCTCTTTCTGTCATAAATAAATAAAGTCTTTTTTTAAAGATTTTATTTGACAGAAAGATCACAAGTAGGCAGAAAGGCAGGCATAGAGAGAAGGGGAAGCAGGCTCCTCACCGAGCAGAGAGCCTGATGTGGGGCTCGATCCCAGGACCCTGAGATCATGACCCCCTGAGCCACTCAGGCACCCCAATAAATAAAATCTTTAAAAAAAAAATCTGCTCTGTTTCCATCTACCCCCTTGGCAGTGCTGGATCTTTGCTTTCTCAGCAGAGTCACCATCAAGTACGTGCTCAGTGTGCTGATGCCGGAATCAGGTGGTTCCTTTTTGGACTGAGCTTCTCGTGGGGTCCAATGCTGTGTGAGCATTCTTTCATTCTTAATGAGCTACTTGTCCTCCCTATGGAGAATCAAGCCTGTTGCTAGACCCAGGGCATACATAGTTGGACAAATCCAAGAGTTGAAACAGTGATTCTAAAACATTCCTGGGTCTTTTCTTGGTCTTAGGGCTGCCCTAAGAAGCCGGTACCCTAAAACCAAAGAATAAAAGTGCACAGATACAGTTATTCAAGTTAGGGTGTTCACAGACTCTCTTGAACTCCATCAAAGGGGGACTTGAACCTCTCAGCTTAGGAGAGAAATTAAGAAGGGCTTGCCAATTGAGAGCTGCAAGCTCTACGGCAAACAGCCGCTGCTTACTGCATCTCCTGTCCCCCCCCCACCCCCCATTTAAAAAGTTTTCTAGTTATTTTTTTAATATTTTATTTATTTATTTGAGAGAAAGAAAGCGCAAGCAGGGGGAGTTACAGAGGGAGAAGCAGGCTGCCAGCTGAGCCTGGGATCATGACCTGAGCCACCCAAGTGCCCCAAAAGTCACATTTAAATAAAGTTCAGTAGATTTCTCTTTTATTTTTTTTTTAAAGATTTTATTTATTTGACAGAGACAGCGAGAGAGGGCATACAAGCAGGGGGAGTGGGAGAGGGAGAAGCAGGCACCCCGCCCAGCAGGGAGCCAGAGGCAGCCAGATCACAGGACCCTGGGATCATGACCCCAGCCGAAGCAGACGGTTAATGACTGAGCCACGCAGGTGGCCCTCTCTTTTATTTTTCTAAAGATTTTATTTATTTGAGAGAGAGTGAATGCACAAGCGGGGGGGGGGGGGCAGGGGCAGAAGCAGACTCCCCTGCCAAGGGGGGAGGCAGACATGGAGCTCCATCTCCAGATTGCAGATTATAACCTGAACCCAAGTCACATGCTTAACTGTCTGAGCCACCCTGACTCCCCTAGATTCCTCTTTTAAAGGCTTGGTTCCCTCCTCACTGCTCCCCGCTACTTTTTGGAAATCAGAAGCTCTGGTGCCACTGAGTTTACTCATTGGTAGTACTGTTGATATGGAGGAACACTTATCTGCCCGTTGAAACAAGGCATTTTACAGCACACCCCATTTCTCTCCTTAATATCTGTCTGGGATCTATAAGGCATGTGAAGTTTGCCATAGCTGGACAGATTATATATGGCCTTCTATACCCTGTTGAGAAGCTTGTACCTTCACCACCACCCCATTTTTTTGGGTAGCTGTTGTTTACGTCCTCGGGACAGGAACAACCTCTTATCACCTCTGTCTAGCCAGCGCCCAGCTCCGGGCATTCCGTTGGCACCAATAAATGTTGACGCTGTCTGGAAAAAGAGAGGGCTTGAGTTCATTCGTCCGAACGCCGCAGTTTGCGCATCCGCCGCCAGGGGGCACCAGGACCCGGCCCGGGCCTGAGGAGACCAGCAGCCCCAGAACTCGGCACTAAGGGGCACGTTGTGTATTCCGGCCCGCGCCTCCTGCAGCTTTCTCAGGACTTCCTCTGCCGGGCGCACTCCAGCCCCAGCCCAGACGAAGAGGACCCAGAGGAAAACAGCCTCAACTGCCCAGAAAGAAAGGGCTTTATTGGGGAGTGAGGATAGCCGAGGCGGAGACCCTGGTCCCCTAATTGCAAAGGCCGGAGGCACAGACCAGTTCGGTTTGCAGTTAGGCGGAGAAGGGCTTGACAGTTTCACTGGCGGTTTGAGAGTGGTAGTGTTCCCCAGTGGGGACTAACAGTTTTATAGAAGAGACTGGTCAGTTTCACAAAGTCAGGTTCAAGGAGGGCTGGTCGATTTCATCTTGTCCTGTGCAGACCCGCTGGCCTTCTTCCAGGCCTTCAGTGGATTCTGAGAGCACCTGGGCAGCCCTACCAGTTTCCTCTGATGTACATGTTACGTCTGGCAGGGGGTCCCAGCCTGCTGGAACATCAAGTCTTCTGCTCCTCCTGGGGAGAGGACGCCAGACGGAAGGCTGACTTTAAAGGACCCGCGCACCGCAGGAACGACACCCAGTCACAGCGTGGGGCGGTTTGGGCCCTGGGACTACCGCATCTTGGGCACTCCCGGGCCGTGCCCAGAACTTTGTGCCCTAGCCTAGAGTGAGTTTCCGAAGGGCGCGGGGGTGCATTTTTCCCTGGCCCAGCACCCTGGCGCCCAGGGTGAGGGGAGGGAAGAGCGACTAGCGCTTGAGGCAAGAGGAGAAAGGGGGTTCCCACCTGCTCCAAGCCGCTCTCAGATGTCTTTCTGCGCGGAGGCCAGATCACCGCCAGCTTTCCGTCGCCGCTGCTCGCTGCGGGGGAAGGGGCGCTCAGCGGGGGTTGCCCCTCCTGTCACCAGCTGGAGGCGGCCAGGACCAAGGAGGCCGGCCGCGCCCCTTAAACACACAGGCGTTTACCCTCCTTCCCATGGAAACCTCCATTCTGAAGGAGGGAGCAACCTGAGGGAGGAGGGAGGCGAACCCAGAGTGCGGAAGTGGCTCCAGGAGTGCCAGAACCCAGGGGTTCCACGGAACCCGATAAAGACACCTAGAACCCCCCCCTCCCTTCCTCACCAAGAGCCTAGTGAGGTGGATTCGGGAGTCGACCATCCCGAGTACAGGGTGGAGCGCAGGGCGTCTGGGAGCCTGAGGGGGGTACCTTGAGGGCCAGAAGAGGGGCCACTGGAGTTGGGCAGTCGGTGAGGGCGGCTGGAGCCCTGACAGACCCCAGCGTCGGGGCGCGCGTGCTTACCCGTGAGGCTCGGCGCGGGCTCCTTGAACTCGGCGGTGCCGTAGACGCTGAGCCGCTGGCGCTGCAGCTCCCGCTCGCGCTCAAGCACCTCGCGCACCTCCTGCTCCAGCAGCGACGGCGCGACCCGCGGCGGGGCGCGGGCCAGCACCGGGCACCGACCCTGCACCGCCAAGCGCGGCCGGCCTCCGGCATCCGGCAGCCCCTGCAGGTCCGCGCCGCCTTCAGCCGCGGACAAGGAGCCACGTCCCCCAGCCGCCTCAAAGAATCGCCGTAGCTCACCCAACGGCTGCAGCGGCGGCTCGGCGCGCTGCTCTGGGGCTGCGGGGCTCGCTAGCGCCGCCTGACGGTGAGCCTCCCGCTCGATGTCTCGCTGCATCTGCGCGCCCGCCCGCGCGCGCTCCAAGGCGCGCGGGAGCGCGGGGCTGGGGCCGGGCAGGCTGAGCACCGGCCGCACGCGCAGCTCGACGAATTCTCGGCCTGCGCGGCGAGGGCTCAGGCCTCGGCTCCGGCGCAGGCTCTCCTCGCGTTCGCAGCTGCGGCGTATTTCTCGCTCAATGGGCGTCTCCATGAGCTGCTCCTCGGGGCCCTGGTGGGGGGCCTTCGGGAGCGGTAGAAAATGCTGCAGGGGACCTTCGGAGTCTGACCCCGGGGAGGAGATCTCGGGATCCTGAAGAGGACAGTGCTTCGGGGACCCCGCGCTTCGCGCTTCAGACGGCTCGGGGTCGTGGTTGCCGGACCGGAGACTCCCCAAACCCTCAGCTGCAGGCGGCCCTGGGCATTCTGCGTCCAGCCCCGCTGATGGACCAGGGACTTCGCTCTCTTGCTCAGGGATCTCCGCGCCCTGCTCTAAAGGGGGCACGGAGACCTTGCCTCCTGGCCTGTGGATTTCGGCGTCCTGCTCTGGGGCAGGCTCCGGACTTCGCTGTCTGACCCGGGGGCCTCGGGGCCCCGCTCTTCAGATGACCCCAGGGCTCCGGTCTCTGGCCCGGGGCCCTCGGTGTCCAGGGCTGGGAGCAGCTCGGAAGACTTAGTTTCCAGCGCCGGAGTTTTTATGCCCAGAGCTCGGACACAGTGCCCTGCGCGGCACCTGTGGCAATCACCGCCCGCGGGTTCCAAGGCGTCGCCTACAGCGGCCGTTTCTCTGACCTGTCGCTGGCCTCTAAGAACGGCCCCCCGGGGCAGGGTCGGGCACCGCCCTCTGCACCTGAAGGGAAGATTACGGCCCCGCCCTCGGGGCGGAAAGGGGCGGGGCTCGGCAGGGTACCGCCTTTCCTGCTCTGACGCGCCTCAGGTCAGTTCAGGGTACCAGACTTCTTGTAAAAGGGCTTACCTGGACTCGGCGGCAAGTCTGGGTGCCGTTCGACTCTCGGGGCGCCCCCGTGGCACCTCGTCGCTCGGCATTCCCAGGAGGTCTGACCCCAGCCGTGCCCCTGGTTGGGTCTTTGAGCCACTGGCCCTCTGGTGCAGGTGTCCTCCAAAGCCATCTTTCCGGGACCTTGCTAGCCCCGCCCAGGCCGGCGGGCAGCAACGCCCCTGGCCTCTGGGCTGTCCATCCACATTCTACCCCTGCAGTCTAGGGCTCAGACTGGAGGGGGCGCCAGGAGCCCTCTCATGGCGCGCCCCAGGCTCCCTCCCTGTTTCTGGGCTCAGCGAGGCCTCTTCAGAGAGGTGTGCCAAGGGCCGCGTCAGGCCCAGAGGCTGCTTTCCCCTCACCCCTCCTGGAAAAGTCCGCGAGGCGTCCGCGGCCAAGTGCACTTCCAGATTGAGGGAAGTGGGAGGGACGGACGCAACGCGCCCAGGGCTTAGCGGAGCAGCTGCGGTTGAAAGGCGGTCACCTTGGGCCCAGGCGGCTGGAAAGGCCCTGGAGAGGTATCTAAGCTTGCGGTATGGAGCAGCTCCCCGCCGCGGGGGCCAGATCTGTGGCGTTCAAGGGCAAGACCGACGTCCCCAAAGACATTTTCTACTCTCTTCCCCCAGGCCCTCTCCAAGTCTGTCCTCTGGCCCTACTTCACCATTCTGGGTTGACCAGGAAGAAAGAATAGTTACCTAGAGAATGAGGGGGGTGGGTGCTAAACAGCTTTGGGAACCTCCAACAATCCATATCTGATAACTCCTTCCCCCAGCTCTCTGCCTACTTTGGTGACTCCCCTCCTTCCCATCCTCTCCTACCCTCTCCCGGATCCTAGTCTCCAGTTCCTCCCTCTAACCCCGTTGGCCCAATTGGAATTGGGCCTACGTGGGTTCCATCCCACGCAAAACCTGAGCAAGGTACCAGCCTTCTCCAAGGCCCAGTTCTCTCGTCTGTAAAATGGGGAAAGCAGTACCTACTCCCTTGGGAGGTAATGAGGATTAAAGCTATACTTCTGGAAAGAGCTGTCTATAGTGTTCTTTCCTCTTCATCACTTCCTGTTCCTCTTTGGTGGTGCTAACAAGGCTCCTGGTCCCACCATCCCACTGAGCCTTTTCAGTCCAAGGACACTGATGGACTTCATTTGCTGGATCCAGTAACTGGTTCCTCCCTGACTTCCTTTCCACTAGCTCCTTGGTCTCCAAGGACACCATCTTCTCCTGGTTTCCCTCCTATCTCACAGGCATTTCTCTCTCTCTCTCTCTCTTTAAGGATTTGACTTATTTATTTGAGAAAGCGAGAGCACAAGCAGGGGAGCAGCAGCAGGCAGAGGGAGAAGCAGGCTCTCCGCTGATCTAGGAGGTCAATGCAGGACTAATCCAGGATCCTGGGATCATTACCTGAGCCAAAGGCAGACTCTTAACTGACTGAGCCACCCAGGTATCCCCTCCCAGGCATTTCTTCTCAGGCTTCTGTTGCACCTGCCTTACAGGTTTTCTTTCCCTCTGGTTTCCATGGAGTTGGCTGATGAGAGAGAGGGAAGTGCCTGAGTCCTTCCCCTTCTGGTAGCCACTCCACACAGCTCTGTCTCCAAAGCCAAGGCATGGAAACAGCCCCTGGCTGTTACTAACCCAGATTGCCTTCTTCGTTTCCTTTTCTTTTTTCTTTTTTTTTTTTTAAGTTTATTTATTTATTTAAGTAATCTCCACACCCACTGTGCGGCTCAAACTCAACCCCGAGATCAAGGGTCATGGGCTCCTCTGGCTGAGCCAATTAAGGGGGGGCCTCCCGACACCTTTATAACCCAACTCTTTACCAAGCTCTCATCAGTTACTTAGTGTGAGCACACGATATCTTTCCTCCCAGCACTCAACCCCTAACCAATCCCTACCTCATACTTTAAACGCCATCTCTGTGCAGGTGTCTCTCAAATTTATATCTCCATCTCTAACTTCTCCTCTGGGTTTTGGACTCCTCTCCAACACTCTTAGTGTAGTATGTGTCAAACTGAACACTTTTAAAAAACTGAACTCTCGGATCCCCCCAGGTCTCCTCACTATGTGTGGCAACTTACACAGTTTGTTTTTCATGACCCAAACCTGGGAATCTACCTCAACCTCTCTCAGCCCTGCTCCAATCCATCCATATGTTGGATTGCTGTTGGATCTGCAGGCTCTGCCCCCAAAACATATTCTGAATTTGTCCACTTCTCTCCACCCTTACTTATCCCAGCCACTTCAGCGTCCCTCCAATGGCTCCCCATCACACTCAGAAGAAAAATCCAAATTCTCTCCTCTGACCCAGAAGGCCCTGCCCACTTCTCAGATCTCATCTTCTGACACTCTCTCCCTCACTCTTCCATTCCAGCCTTTGTGCTTCCCTCAAACCTCCCCCCCACCAAGTGCACTCCTACCTCAGGGCCTTTGCACTTACTTGCCTTTTTCTCTGCTTGGAATGGCTCATCACATGGCCGGCTTCTGCTATGTGGGTCTCGACTCAAATATCACTTCTTTAGACAAATTGTCCCTGATCACCCAGCCTGCATCACACACAGCCCTTCTCCATAACCCTAACCCTGCTATTCTTTTTTTTTTTTTTTAATTATTTATTTGACAGACAGAGATCTCAAGTAGGGGGAGAGGCAGGTAGAGAGAGAGAGAGAGAGGAGGAAGCCGACTCCCTGCTGAGCAGAGAGCCCAATGCGGGGCTTGATCTCAGGACCCTGGGATCATGACCTGAGCTGAAGGCAGAGGCTTTAACCCATTGAGCCACCCAGGCGCCCCTAACCCTGCTACTCTATACTCACCTTATACAGCAATGATCATTAATTGCCTTTATTTGTATATTATCTCTCTCCTCCCCACCACCGAAAGTGAGTTGTCTTACAGCATTTTCTGTTTGGTCACCCCTAGACCCAACTACCCCATGCCTAGAACAGTGGCTGATACAAAACAGTTGCTTAAGAATTATTTAATGATACGCACAAGGTGTCTACCCCAGTGCTGGGAATAAAGAAACAAATCAGATTTGGAAGGTGCAGTTGAGTTTGGGAGACAGACACAATGGTAAATAGAACAATCTTGTTTCATTGTGGAATACGGGACAAGAATACAAAGGGAAGTCCACATACCATACATCTCAATATTTAACAGTTATAACATTAAATTACAAACAATTAAATGAAGTATATTCTCAGAGCACCTGAGTGGCGCGGTCAGTTGAACCTCCAACTCTTGATTTTGGCTCAGGTCATGATTTCAGAGTTGTGAGATCAAGCCCCACCTCGGCCTCTGTGCTCAGTGAGGAGACTGCTTGGGATTCTCTCTCCCTCCCCTCTGCCCCTCCCACTCGTGTGCATTCTCTCTCTCTCTCTCTCTCTCTCAAATAAATAAATAGATCTCTTTAAAAGATACATTCTCAGGGCGTCTGGGTGGCTCAGTGGGTTAAAGCCTCTGCCTTCGGCTCAGGTCAGATCCCAGGGTTCTGAGATCGAGCCCCGCATCGGGCTCTGCTCAGCCGGGAGCCTGCTTCCTCCTCTCTCTCTCTGCCTGCTTGTGATCTCTGACTATCAAATAAATAAATAAAATATTTTAAAAAAATAAAAAATAAAAGATACATTCTCGGGGCACCTGCGTGGCTTAGTCATTAAGCATCTACCTTTGGCTCAGGTCATGATCCCAGGGTCCTGGGATTGAGCCCCACATTGGGCTCCTTGCTCAGCGGGAAGCCTGCTTCTCTCCCTCTCCCACTCCCCCTGCTTGTATTCCCTCTCTCACTGTCTCTCTCTCTCTCTGTCAAATAAATAAATAAAATCTTTTTTTTTTTAAGATACATTCTCTCTTCCAAAAGGCAGAAACAACCCACATGTCAATCAACAAATGAATAGATAATATGGGGGGTAGCTCCCCAAAATGGAATATTATTCAGGGGTGCCTGACTCACTCAGTAGAGCATGTGATTATTTATTTATTTATTTATTTATTTATTTGTCAGAGAGAGGGAGAGCACAAGCAGGGGGAGAGGCAGACAGAGGGAGAAGCAGGCTCCTTGCCAAACAAGGAGCTGGATGTGGGACTCAATCCCAAGACCCTGGGATCTCGACCGAACCAAAGGCAGACGCCCAACGGACTGAGTCACCCAGGCGTCCCAAGCTTGCAACTCTTGATCTCAGGCTTGTGAGTTCAAGCCCTGTGTTGGGTGTAGAGATGACTTAAAAAAATAAAATCTTAAAGAAAAAAAGAGTATTATTCAGCCATAAAAGAATGAAACACTGACACATACTACATTGTGGATGGATCTTAAAAACATTATGCTGAGTTGGGGCACCTGGGTGGCTCAGTTGGTTGAGCATCTGCCTTCAGCTCAGGTCGTGATCCCAATCCTGTGTCCTGGGATTGAGTTCCACATTGGGCTTCCTGCTCAGCGGGAAGTCTGCTTCTCCCTCTCCCTCAGCCCCTCCCCCTGCTCCTGCTCTCTCTGGCTACCCCCCCCACTCAAATAAATCTTAAAAAAAAAAAAAAAAAGCATTGTGCTGAGTGAAAGAAATCAGACATACAAAATACCACACAGTATATGATTCCATTTATATGAAATGTCCAGAATAGGTAAATCTACGGGGACAGATTGGTGGTTGCCAGGGCATGGGGGAAGGGGAATCAGAAGAGACCGTGAATGGGCATGGGGTCTCCTTCCAGGATGATGGAGATGTTCTGGCCCCAGAAGGGATGACTGCACAGCACCGTGAGGGTACTAAATGCCACTAATGGTAAATTTCATATGTATTTTACCATAATTAAAAGCCAATTAAAAAAGTGTGTTCTCTCCTCCTATCATGGCAAATGTACTTTCAGAATGACTTAGAAGGCCAGGTTCAAATGAAAACATTTTGAATCCCTAGGAGTCTTGTACTAGATCATGGGGCGCCGGGAAACCCCAGCTCTCAGTCTGGCCCCCTTGACTTCATGCCTTCAACTCTCTTCTGCATAGCAAAGAGCTTTGTGCCTGCACCTGGGGACCCTGTGCACCCTGTCTAAGCTTGACCTTCACCCCTCTGCCAATGGCTGCCCTTGATGACTTGTCAGGCTGGAGGTAGGGGTAAGGTGCACCCTGGCTGCATGGACAGCATTCGAGAGGCAGAGGCCTTATTGATGAACTCAGGACCATCTGGACAGGGAATTCTGGGGTCTGAGTACCCCACGTAAGATGTAAAAGAGGGAGGGGAGAGTTAGGTAGACACATTCCCTTTGTCACATGGGGAAGGTCCAAGCTGGGGCAAGGTCCTTTCTCACTGAGGCTCATGTCAAATTGCACAGCAGAGGGGGGCACCTGGGTGGCTCAGTCAGTTAAGCATCTGCCTTGGGCTCCTGGGATCTTAAAAACATTATGCTGAGTTGGGACGCTTGGGTGGCTCAGTCGGTTGAGCATCTGCCTTCAGCTCAGGTCGTGATCCTAATCCTGTGTCCTGGGATTGAGTCCCACATTGGGCTCCCTGCTCAGCGGGAAGCCTGCTTCTCCCTCTCCCATGCCTCCTGCTTATATTCCCTCTCTCACTGTGTCCGCTGTGTCCGTCTCTGTCAAATAATTTAATAAAATCTTTTAAAAAGAAATTGTATCGCAGGACCAGGATTGCGATGGGGGAAGGACTGGGAAATGAGTCTGGAAAGTAGGAGATGATTTCCCCAAATGGAAAAGGGTAAATGAGGCATGCTGTTTCCTGAGAAACGGGGTGCTGGCCCTTTAAGAAGAGGATAGGTAGGGGCGCCTGGGTGGCTCAGTGGGTTAAGCCGCTGCCTTCCGCTTGGGTCATGATCCCAGGTCCTGGGTTTGAGCCCCACATCGGGCTTTCTGCTCAGCGGGGAGCCTGCTTCCTCCTCTCTCTCTGCCTGCCTCTCTGCTTACTTGTGATTTCTCTCTGTCAAATAAATAAATAAAATCTTAAAAAAAAAAAAAAAGAAGAGGATAGGTAAGATAGAACAGGAACCCTGAAGATTTGTGTAGGAAGTGTTCTGGACCTTTCTCACCACTGCTCTACCCCTAACTCTTATAACCCCTAAGGGGTGTCAGGGTCCTGGAGGCCACTTGGTCTAATTCTCCCATTTCACAAAGGGCAAACCACGTCCTAGAAACCTGGGGCAAGTCAACCACAGTTATCCAGGGGCCAGGCCTGCTGGTTCCCATAGTGCTCAGCCTCAGGTCTCCAGAAACCCTTAGCCGGATCAGTCCCTCCCTCCCCACCCCAGAGCCAGGGTCCAAGAAGGGGCGATTAGTCATTTATAAGAGTATCCCACATGTGTGATGTGCCACGTTGGTGACCCTTGGTGGGCAGCTGGACTTAAGGCATCTGGGGTGCCAGGGACAGTTGCCATCCTCTGGAGGGGTAAGTGACTCCCCATTCTCACCCACACCCTGCACCATGCATGTGAGAGGGTGTTTGCTACGAGCCAGCCAAGTGCAGCAAGGAGGCCAGTGGCTGGTAAATAATTTATCAGGACAGCTGATAGTACCTCCCCAGAACTGCCCGCCAGCCCCCAGCCCCCCTCACGCCTCGTGCTTGTGTTTCCTGCCTCCTGGCCCAAACCAGCTGGACCAGCTCTCCCAGTGCCCTCCTGCAGCCCCCCCTTCCCACCAGCCAAGTCACAGCATCCAGGGACCTTCAGGCAAACGGGTGGTGGGTCCTGCTCCTGGAGACCTGAAGGTGGGCTTCTGGGCAGAGATGGCCCTGCAGAGCCAGATGTGGTCTCCAGCCACACCCATGTAAGTGTCCGGGGTCGGGGGTGGGGGTGGCTGGTGGGCAGGGTCTGAGAGGGGTTCTCTGGAGGACACTGGCCTTTCCGGCGGGGTGGGGGGAGGTGAGAGCTCCAGCCTGGCCTCTCTAAGGGCCCTAGGGGGAATGGAGAGAGGCGGCCGAACCCGCAGGCTCTTCATGTCCCCCTCTGCAGAGAGTCATGTGGGAAATGTGGACCCCCACCTCCTTTTTTCAGAGATTTTCTGCAGGCAGTCTTCAAGCTCAAAGTCCAGCCTGAGGGTGGGGCTATCACTGAGGGGGACAGTGGCGGGAAATACCAGGGTCCCTCACTCCCATGTTCTGCCTTGAGAAACATCCCTCAGTGTCCTGGGTGGGAAGAATTGCTTGAGATATAACAGAAAAAGTTAACAGCTCCTAAACTGGGAAAGATGATGGCAAAATCGGAACCTTAGTTCCTTAGTGAAATGGCCACCAGCTGTTCCTGGTGACAAAAAGCCACGGCCACAAACACTGTTCTTGTAGAGTTGGAGATAAACACTATCAAACGGGGTGCGCAGAGGATTTTAATATCCAAGGTTTGAGGGCATTTTAAAGTAAGAGGGGGGAGGGGCTCCAGAGGTTTGTAAAGAGTTCTGGGTAAGCGTTTCCCCCCAGGGACCCCAATTTGGTTGCTCACTCTTTTGGGTCCCCCCGTTGCATTATTCACCAACTACAAACCTGGTTGCTTAGCAATGGGAACCCGATCTCCACACACCTCCCCCCCCAGCAAGGAAGAGGCAGGGAGATTACATCTTGGGAATGGGACAGCAGAGGAGGGAAGTTTAGCCCTCCCCCAAGGGCAAACTTATTAGCAGGAGGCCTGGGCTCCCTTTGGGATACCCTATTAAGCATGACATTAGCCCCCTAGGTCAACTGAAATCGGGAACCCCCAGGCTGATCTCTGGCCTCGTGGCTGCCAAGAAGAGGGTGCCTAGACCCCTCTCAGGGTGGGGTGTCAGGCCCCTGAGTTCTGATCGCCTGACTCAGTGATCTTAGATGAGTCTTTTCACCACTTCTTGGAGCCTCAGTTTCCCCATCCATAAAATAGGGACAATGGTACTATTGCCTCCCAGGATCACTGGGAAGATTAAATGAATTGCTAGAGGCAAAGCATTTAGCAGCACCTGGCACACCGTACGTGCTGGCTAATCATGGTTGGCTGGTTTTATTCTCAGAATAGCAACTCAGCGAAGAGTGGACTAGTGTCTCAAGATCAGGACAGGGAGGGAGAGGCAGAGGTGACTGTGGGAGTCTATCAGAAACCCTCTAGAGCCCTTAGAGCACTATAGGTAGTAAGCCCTGCATTGTTATGTCTTCATGGTGTGGCCAGGGAGGATTTGGGAGGCCCCAGCAGAGTTTGGGCAATGCGGCTAATGCTCACCCAACAGAGTTAGTGCTCAAATTAATAAATGTTTGAGGGCTTGTCCTGTGCCATCCTCCCAGGGCTAAATATCAGGGACACCAGGTAAATAGATAGATCCTTCCAGATATTGTCCCGTGAAGCCCATTCACACGGCAGGCACTTAACGCACATCTGTGTATAGGTTCATGTGACAACGACTGTCCCACAGGAGGGGTGGCTCTGTAGGCTGGGAAGCAGGAATCGTGGGGTTCTGCATGGAGGTCAGTGATGGGGTGAGCTCAGGTTAAACCTTAAATACCAAGACCCCTCTGCCTCCTCCCAGCTCAGAGTCCAATGCTAGGCTACATGACCTGGTAACCTTTGCTCCCAGGGAGGGGAGTTGGCAGGTAGCTCCAGAGTTACCATGGCAATGGCATGTGTCCACCTTGGGATGGACACTTTTCTCCCCAGATTCCCTCATCCCCCAGGGCTGAAGGTATCTTGGGTAGGAGCCGAGAGGTCTGGGGAGGGTGTGGAATTGGAAAGAGACACACAGCATGTTAGGGGCCTGGCAGGATTTGAGTGTCTGTAAGACAGCCTGGGACTGGTTCTTATAATTAATCATAAACATTATTAATCACGGGAATTACTAACATTATTAATAATAAATGACACTACTGTTTTTGGAACCCTATGTCCTGTTTTTTCCTGCATGGATATTTCCTTGCAAGGGCACCTCTCTGCAAGGTGAGAATCAAGCTATCCCAGCCTATTTTACAGATGAGGAAACTGAGGCTCAGAGAGGAGATGTCAGGCCTAGGAAGAGCGTTAGCTTAACTTGTCATGGTCTCTGCTCTCCCCCCACCCTCCAAAGAACCCCTGAGCTCTCCCCCAACGCCTTTCAGTTGCAAAGGGGAAATAGAGGAAAATGCCGGGCTTCGGGGCTTCGGTTGGTTTCCAAGCAGCTCAGGGATCTTGGCTCAGAGAGGGGCATTCAGGAGGTGGCCATGCGGGCCTGGCCCTGGGAGACCCCCTCCACAGTCTCTGCCTTTTCCCCACAGGCCCATGGCCGAGAGCTCCCTCTACCGGCAGCGGCTAGAGGTCATCGCTGTAAGTGAAGCCCTCCTACCGCACTCCACCCGGCGTCCTGGGCCCTCCTACTCTTGTCCCAGGTCTCTTCCTCAACTCTCTCAATCCCAGAAGCAGGCTTGACGCTGTGAAGTGTGTGTACGTGGCGGGGGAGGGCGGGAAGGCACCCTCAGCTCCAGCCCTGCCCAGGGCACCCCACCTAAATCCTCAGGCCCCTCTGCTCCCTAGTTCGTCTATCTGGCCACCACCACCCCCAGAATGGTGAGGCTGTGTACCCCACACTCCCAGAATCCACATCCGATGCTCCATTTTGAACCCCTGTCTCCCAAACACCTGTCTGAACCCCATCTCTTAGACCCTCATCTCTGGATCCTCATCTCTCTAGATCCCATCCCTGTGAACCCCCATCTTATTAATCCCTATGTCTCTGATCTCCCCCTTCTGCACCTCATCTTTCTGGACCCCATCTCTACACCCCGGTCTCTCTGAACCCCCATCCTTCTGACACCCATATCTGTACCCCATCCTTCTGAACCCCCATCCCACTAACTCCCATCTCTCAGCCCTCGATTTCTGCATTTCCATCTCTCCGGACACCATCTCTACGCCCCAGTCTCTCTGGACACTCACGACGGCACCTCTCCGGACCCCCCATCGCACTAATCCCCTCCCTCTGATATCCATATCTGGACCCCCATTTCTCCGAACTCCTCTCTCTGTAACTGCGTATCTCGGACCCTCACAGCCCGGTCCCCCTTGGAGATCTCCATTCTAAGGCCCCGTCCCCGCCCCCTTCCACAGACCCCCCATTCCGCGCGGGCGAGGCCTCCGCAGCATCCCGGGCGCGGCCGGCCCCGCCCCCGCCGCCCCGCCCCCATCCGCTGCTGAGTCAGCGCCTCCGCAGCCCCCTCCCCGCCCGGGGCCCCGACGTGCGCTCCGCGGCCCCGCCCGGCTCTCAGCCCAGGGAGCCCCGGGAACCCCCGCGAGCCCCGCGGCGGAGGGAAGGCGGAAAGGGAGGCGGCGGCCCCGCCGGGCCCGCGGGCAACTCCCGGTCCTCTGTGCGCAGGAGAAGCGGCGGCTGCAGGAGGAGATCCGCGCCGCGCGCCGGGAGCTGGAAGAGGAGAAACTCCGCGTGGAGCGGCTCAAGGTTGGGGGCGGGCAGGGGCGCCTGCCCAGCCTGGGCAATGAAGTGGGGGAGCCTTTGAGAGTCAGTTTTGGGGGAATCATAGGAGCCTGTGTCCAATTTGGGGTAGCAATTGGGGGCATGGGTTCCAGCTTTGGGGTGGGGCATTTTTCCTCAGCCTGGGAGGGTAGGTGGCGGTGGTGGTGATGGGGACATTTGTACCACCTTTGGGGGCAGATGGTAACAGTGAAGGTGTTTGCCCATCTTGGGTATAGGGAGAGGCCAAAAGCGATTTCACCTCTGGGGGCGCCTGTCCCATGCTGGAAGGGGTGGGGAGATGAGGGGTGTTTTGTTCTAGGCTGGAAGAGCTATGGGCTGGTAGTGGGGGTGTCTGTCCCACCTGGCAATATTGGGGGTGCACAGTGAAGGCATGTATCATATCCCACCCTAAGGAGAAATGTCTGCCCCATTCCGGGTGGTTTTGGGCAATAAGAAATCTTCCCAGCCCTGGGGATTAGGAGGGTACCCGACATGGGGTGGGGTAGTCATTATGCACAGCTACCTTCCCATGCCCAGAGGAAGTCTCTCCGGGAGCGCTGGCTAATGGACGGGGCGGCTGAGGGGACGGAGCGGCTGGAGGACTCCACCTCGAAAGACCCCCAGTCGCCCGAGGGCCAGGCTCAGGCCCGAATCCGGAACTTAGAAGACAGCTTGTTCACGTGAGTCAAGCCCCTGCCAGCCTGGCTAGGCCAGGTCCCCAAGTCCACCCCAAGAAAGCGGCAAAGGGGGGCGGGGGGGGGGAGGGGCATTGAGCCTGGGGTCCTGGCTTCCAGCAGCTCCTCTCTTCCTCAGACTCCAGTCCCAGCTGCAGCTGCTGCAGAGTGCGTCCACAGGTGCCCAGCACAAGCCCTCAGGGAGGCCCACCTGGCGCAGACAGGTGAGGGGCTGGGGAGCCAATGGGTGGGGGGGAGGCAGCCAGCAGGGACAAAAGCACGATTTCTCCAAGAGCAGTTTAACCACTGAGTCCTCTGCTATTGCTCAGCTCTGTGGTCTTGGACAAGTCGCATTCCTTGCTCCAGCCTCAGTTTCTCTATGTCCAAAATGAGAACAGCAGCAGCACAGGGTGGGCAGAGGTGAGGGGGTGGGTCAAGAAGATCATGGCTTCGCACCAGGAACAGGCCCGAGGAAGAATTCTGCCATAGGATTGCTCTTATGGCCAGAAGGAGGAATGTGGTGGGAAAGAGCGGGGGGGGGGGGGGTCAGTGCTCACGGAATGTGGCCTCAGAGTGGGAAGTGGGTCACCATGAGATGCTCTTGTGATCGGAGACATCCACACGGGCTTTTGTTTTAGCAGCACTTTTATTAAGATATGGCCTGCATGCTACGCAACACACAGGCTTTTGACAACCTTACATTAAAATCTGGCTCTCTGGGTTCTCCCCGAAGTCCAAAAATCTGCCAACATTTGTGCCCGGCCATAGGGAAGAGCAGGAGCCACAACCCCTGGTCTCCCTGGTGCCTTAGCTTAGCTCCCAGGTGCCCGTTTCAGGGCACAGAGGGAGAAGCAGACTTGTTTACAGATGTGGGAAGCAGCACTTGTTGGGTTTTAAGCATTGGCTGGGAGTTCCTTGCCAGAGAGGCACAAGGAAGGATTCCTGGCCCATGGGAGCTCACCATCCAAGTCTGTGATGGGGGGAAGCCCTGGGCAGGGGAGGAGCATGGAGGAATCACCTGAGTGAGGTTGGGGGTTCAGGGAAGGCTTCCTGGAGGCAGTGCCATATATATTGAATCTGAGTGGGAACCACGCAAGAGTGGAAAGGGAATTCCAGGCAGAGGAAACAGCCCACATAAAGGCCTGGAGGCTGGAAAGGGAATAAGATCGGAGAACTATGAGGAGATCCCTGGGGCCTGGCTGCCCCTCCACTCCCCTCCCTGAGCCCATTTTCATACTTTTGCACTGTCCCTCCCACCCCCGCCCCACTCCAGCTATGCTGAGCCTCTTTTCTAGTCCTTGAACTTGTGTAGCTCATTGCAGCCCCAGGGCTTTTGCACTTGCTTTCTCTTCTGCTTGGAATGCCCTTATGTACCTCTTGACTCAAGGCTGGCTCCTCCTACCCTTTGGGTCTCTCTCTGTTCAGTGTCACTTCCTCAAGAGCCGCTCTTCCTTCTTATTTTTTTTCTGCCATAGTCTTTCTCACTCCCTGGCATTACATATTTATTTGTGTTTTTGTTTATACCTCACCCCCCCTGGAATGTAAGTCCCCAAAGCAAAAGGCTTAAGTGTCCCTTGTCCATGGCAATCTCAGTAGGTGACAGAGTAGGTCCCTAATACAGAGCTATTGGCTCACAGACACAGTATTGATAAGCACCTACTGTGTGTGAGGCCCTGGACCAGGTGAGGAAGGCTGAGGGTTTGATCCTGAACGTGATGGCGGGGTGGGGGGTGCATTGAGGGTGCTTGAGCAGGGGAGGGTACCCGCATGCAGGGAGGCTGGAGGTGCAGACACGGGCTGGCCTGACCTTCTCTCTGCCATCCCTGCAGGGTCACCGACCTCTCTCCCAGCCTACCGTGGAGGCAGGTCCCACAGGTGGGTGCTTGTACTCCAGGTCTGGGGGTCCCAAGAAGAGGGGCCTGAATCTGGGGGGCCAGAATCTCACTCTGTCATCCCCTGTCTCCTTTCCTCCTCTCACTCCCCAAGACCACACTGATCTGAACAAGAGAGCCTCCCTACCAGCTGGACCAGTGGACACATCTCCAGAGTCCCCCTCAGAAGCCAGAGATGAGGCTGTCAGGGCTCTGTCAGCCCTGAGGCTGTTCCCTGGGGCAGCAGGGGCCTCCTCAGAAGCCAATGGCCCCTGCCCTGGACCCAGCCCCCCTCCAGAGCAGGAGCCTAGTCAGGAGCTGGCAGCATCTAAGGGGGGCATGGACGAGGCCAAAGGGGGTGTGGTGAAGGTGGTATGGGAGGGGTTGAGGGCCACGGAGGACTGTGCCACGGCGGCCACGGGCCCAGAGCTAGAGGCTAAGGTAGAGGAGATGGTGCTGGAGGCCACTGGGGACAGGCAGGAAGCTAGCTGCCCAGAGCTCCCATCCTGGGTGAAGGAGGACAGGGGCATCGTGGAGGTGGTCTGGGAGGGGGTGGGAGGGCCAGACAGTGGAGACTCAGAGGCCACAGGGGAGCTGGGTAGGGGCCTGAAGGTTGCACAGGCCAGCTCACCGAGGCTTCAGGTGAGACTAGAAGGAGCAGCTCCTGGAGAAGGAGGTGTTCCCAGGGGCAGCCCTGACGGTGATGGGCCAGGGGGCTCTGGAGGAGAGGAGGGGTCTTTCATTTGGGTGGAGAGGGTGACCCTCAGCGAGGACTGGGAGGAGCTGGGGGTGGAGGGATTGGAAGGGCCCAGGATGTGGGGAAAGGGGGGAGGACCTGAGAGTCCACTGGGTGCAGAGAGGGGGGCAGGGGAGGAAGCCAGGGAGGCAGGGAGCGGCCAAGCAGAGGAACCAGTGGGCGGAGGAAAGAAGTGGAGTGAGGAGAAGGTAGGGATAGAGGAGGAAGGAGAAGGAGCAGACATGTCTCTGATGGCAGACAGGGAAGGAAGCAAGGACTCCTTGGAAGCAGAGAGGACGGGGGGTGAGGACAAGCTGGGGACAGAAAGGGAAGCAGCTGAGGAACTGCTGTCAGTAGCAAGAGAGGCAGTTGAGGGACCTTTGAGGGCAGAGAGGGAAAGAGGCGAGGAGCCATTGCAAGTAGAGCTGAAAAGTGCAGAAGAGCCAGAGGCAGAGAAGGAAGATGAAGAACCGTTGGGAGTAGAGCAGAAAGGAGATGAGCAAAAGCTAGAGGTGACTGAAGAACCAGGGGCGTTGGAAAGAAAGGAAGGCGAGGAGTCACCGAAGGTAGAGAGAACAGGAGGTGAGGCGCGATTGGAGGCCGAGAAAGGGGGAGGTGAGGCGCCACTGGAGGGTGAGAAAGGAGGAGGTGAGGAGTCACTGAAGGTAGAGAGAACAGGAGGTGAGGCGCCATTGGAGGCTGAGAAAGAAGGCGAGGAGTCACTGGAGGCTGAGAAAGGGGGAGGTGAGGCGCCATTGGAAGCCGAGAAGACCCAAGCGGTCAAGGAAGATCTGAGTCTGGAAGAGCAGAGAGAGTCTGAGGGCGGACAGGAATGTCAGGCAGAGGAGGTGAGTGAGGCAGGGGCTCCCGTGGGGGCCAAGGAAGAGTCAAGGCCAGAAGAGGAAGATCCACAGCCCCAGGAGAAGCAGGAAGGCTCCCTGGAGGAGGGATCTGTAAGGCCCCAAACCCCTGCTGAGGGCCAGGGCCCCTTGGGGGACGCCACCCCCCTCCTGGCAGAGACCCCAGCCCCAGAGCAGCCTGCCGAGTGCCAGCCACTGCTTCGGGCGCAAGGGCCTCGGGCCAACCCCAGTGCCCGGCCTGTGCCCACCTATGCACCTGCCCGGCAGCCAGAGCCGTCTGCCCCTCCCGAGGGCGAAGAGGCAAGCGGTCCTAAGCAAAAGACGTGCCAGTGTTGTGCGGTCATGTGAGCCCACGCCCTCCACCCCACGTCCGGCTCCTCTCACAGCTACCTCGGCCTCTTGGCATCCAGCAGCGGGTCCCCGGCGCAGACAGGGCGCCACCGGGCTGGCTAGGCCACCTGGGAGCCAGCTGGCCCGCACGTCACCTCCTCCCAGGCTTCTGGACGCTTCCCACTGCCTGTGACCCTGGCCTCCTTCTATGACAAAGCCTTTATACTTGAAAATAAAACGTTCAAGCATCCAGATGGTCTGAGCGTGTGTGCTCTTGGCACAGATCCCCCTCACCACCTCCCAGTGGGAGAGCAAGGGCTTCACTCCCACTGTCGTCTGAGAGTCGGTGTGAGCAGACGTGGCTGCCGGACACAGCGCCCCAGCTACGGGAGCGACAAAAACGTACAAGGGTGTTTCTCTGGGTGGCTTGGAGTCACACAGTCACTTGGGAATGGAGGTTCCTTTCCTCTTCATGCTCCGCCTTCTCCGGTACAGTTAAGGCTGGATGGCGGGCACACCGGTGTTCCAGCTCATGGGCAAGGGTAAGTGTGGAAGAGCCCAGACCTTTCTGGGCCTCGTCTGGGCATCAGCCCGTGGCACTCCTGCCCGCAGTCCATCGGCGGGAACTCCATCCGGGGCTGTACATGGCTGCAGGTGGGGCAGCGGGGACGCCCAGCTGCAGTTTCTGTTAACAGCAGCAGACAGATCTGGGGAGGCAGCTGCCACTCAATTTCATACACGTTCCTTTGCTCCCTCCTCCATCCATACACTCCCCAGAGGGCCAGGCCCTCCCTCTGTAGGGGTCCTTCAACCTGTTCTTCCTGGCTGGGTGTCCTCAGGCAAGTGACTCAGCCTCTCTGAGCCTCAGTGTCTTCGTCTGTCAAATGGGCACCCCTCTCCTGGCCTGGGCTGGGTTCAGGCCAGAATTTGGGAACTGGGGGTGGGCCCAGAAGGCCCAGCTCCTCGGGGGTGGGCAGGAAGTGTTTCTCATAGCCAGAGCCCAGCTGGATGGAGGTCTGGGGGGGCTCCATAACCGGGAGCGGCTCCATCTCCTCCACTTTCAGGATGGGCAAGTCCCTGGGGGGCTGAGCCTGAGGCACCTCCTGGGAAGAAAAGAGACAGGGACTCTGCGTCCCCATTCTCCCCGGCCTGCTCCCACCCACTCCCCGCTGACCCCCTCATTCGCCGACCTCCCAGATGGCCCAGACGAGCCAGGCTTTTTCGCTCACCTCCACGTGGGACTGGCCACAATTGCTATTGGCCGGATCAGGAATCTTCTCCCAGACCCAGCGGGGCAGTACCTTGTGCCGAAGGTGGAGGCACCTGGCAAGCAGATAAGAGGGCAGAGAACCTAAGTGACCTGATACCCAGGCCCAGTTTGCAGCACCCAGGAATGTCCGCAGAACCCTGAGGCGTTCCCTTACTGCTTGCCTCCCACCAAAGCTTAGCTAGTATCCAACAGTCCTCCCCACCTGGGCAAAGACCCACATGTCTGACAGCCTCACCTTCTAGACGTGGCCAGGCTCACACCACAGCCGGTCAGGAGCAAGCCCCACAGGAGAAAGACACCCGGCAGAACTTTCCACTTCAGGCTGTTATCTGAGGCAGAGGGGCAGAACATGTGGATACCAGGGATGGGAGAGGGATCAGGAAAGGCGCACACATGAGGCCGGGTTTGGATGAGGGAGGCAGGTAAAGGAGTGTGGCTTATGAGTGGGTAGGGGCTAAGGGTGGGGGAGATCTTGGGGTGGGAGTGGGGCTTGTGAATAAAACAGTCACGGGTGAGAGGGCAAGGTCAGGGATGGGTGAAAGGGCCAGAGACACACTGCTTGATAATCCAAAGTATTTAGTAGGATCTGAATACCCCTGAGGCATCATCAGGAACCACCCCCAAGTCAAAAGGTTGCTCACTCACCGAAACCCCTATCTCCTTGAAACTGAGCAGGGCCCCTCCTATGGCAGTCCCACCCCTCCCCCCCTACCTGGTAGGTGAAGCCGGAGGCTGGGACCTGGTGGCCCCTGTCCTGCGTTGGTGGATGCGGTCACCCACAGCTCACAAGGACCCCAGGGAAGGTCGGGCAGGGTGATGTTCCGGGTGCTCCTGCTCACTGAAGGACACACCCAGAGAGGTTGGGGAGGCAGTCAAGTCCTACCTCAGGGCCTTTGCATGTGCTTCCTCTGTCTGCAACACTCTCCCCAGATATCCACATTGCTCCCGCCTTCAGGTCTTTGCTCAAATTTCACCTCCTCAGTGAGGCCTTCCCTGACCATTAGAAAGTTAACTCCACAAGGGCTGTATTCCCAGCACCTAGATCAGTGGCTGGCACACAGAAAGCCCTCAAAAATGATATATATTCAAACAAATAAAAGAAAGAATGAGCATCATATTCCCCATATGCACATTAACCCAGTGAATGGAGATTCTCCCTAGGTGGGGAGAAGCGCACCTCGCAGAACTATATCTGTTTACTTATTTTTACTAAACGGTGCTTTTTTGCTTTTAAGCCAAAAGAGGAAGTAGCTTTTCGGTTTGTTGTAGGATTATGGGATACATGAACACTGATTGGGCTCTATTGCCATAGAAAGATGTCAAAAAAAAAAAAAAAAAACAACAAAAAAAAGAAAGATGTTCAAGTTAAATCAGCAGGGGAAAAAAAAAAAGTTGCAAAACATCACAGTCATAAGAGATTCCAAGGCCAAACTATAGTATTTAACACTGTCATCTTTTTAAAATAATAATAATCCAGGGGCACCTGGGTGTGATTAAGCATCTGACTTTTGATTTTGGCTCAGGTCATGATCTCAGGGTCCTCAGACTGAGCCCTGCATTGGGCTCCACACTGGGCATGGAACCTGCTTAAGATTCTTTCTTCCTCTCCCTCCTTTCTCCCTCTCTAAAATGATAATGATGGGGCACCTGGGTGGCTCAGAGGGTTAAAGCCTCTGCCTTTGGCTCAGGTCATGATCCCAGGGTCCTGGGATGGAGCCCGACATCGGGCTCTCTGCTCAGCAGGGACCCTGCTTCCCTCCCTCTGCCTGCCTCTCTGCCTACTTGTGATCTCTCTTTGTCAAATAAATAAATAAAATCTTTTAAAAAAATAAAATAATGATAATAATAAATGTATATATATTTAATAATCTAGATATGTATAAACATTTTAATCTAAAAAATTTTTAAATGGGGCAGCTGGGTGGCTCAGTCAGTTAAGCATCAGACTTTGGCTCAGGTCATGATCTCAGGATCCTAGGATTAGGGCCCCGAGGCAGGCAGCAGGGTGTCTGCTTCTCTCCTTCTGTTCCTCTCCCCAACTCATATACACACACACTCTCAAAAAAATAAATAAAATCCTAAAAAAATAGAAAAACAAAAATTTTATTCTAATGATCCATACATACTTTTGTAATATGCAATCATGGAAAAGTAATTATGTTAAAAAATAGGCTTTATCAGAGACAAATGCCAAAGCACTGATGTAATGAGAGGTAAAATGACACTGAAGACTCTAGAAAAAAAAGTGCAGGGGATAAAATGAAAGCAGATTGGCAGGAAGTAGTTTGTTGACATCTGTGGGCACACCAGGGTTTATTATACTAGTCTCCCTACTTTTGTGTGTGCTAGAATTTTCTATAATACAAAGTTAAAAATCTTCAAAGATAGGGCGCCTGGGTGGTTCAGTGTGTTAAAGCCTCTGCCTTTGGCTCAGGTCATGATCTCAGGTTCCTGGGCTCAAACCCCACACTGAGCTTGGCATCGGGCTCTCTACTCAGCAGGGAGCCTGCTTCCCCCTCTCTCTCTACCTGCCTCTCTGCCCACTTGTGATCTCTGTCCGTCAAATTAAAAAAAAAAAAAAAAAATCAAAGAACACAACTCCTATCTCAGTGTTAATAGATACATGGAAAAATCTGGAAGCTGCATTATCAGTGTCAGCAAAATTATGAGAATGCTGGTATTTTTTTTTAAGATTTATATATTTATTTATTTGAGAGAGAGACAGACAGAGCATGGTGCGGGGGGGATCCCAAGTAGGCTTCCTCCCAAGTGGGGAGCCCAACATTGGGCTTGATCCCATGACTCTGAGATCATGACCTGAGCGGAGATCAAGAGTTGGTTGTGCAACCAACTGAGCCACCCAGGTGCCCCGAGAATGCTGATATTCTCAATGACATATTCCTTTAATGTGTCAGCTATGGCAATAAGCACAGATAACTTTTGTAATTAGGAACAAAAAGGGGGAATAACAATATTTCTAAAAAGGAATTTGCATTCGGAGTAAAAATGTAGCCTATACCCAAAGGTATGAAAAAGAAATAAAAATCATACATAATCCTGTGATCCTGTTGACATTGTGGGCAATTTGTTTTCACATTTGTGCCTCTGCTTTGCACAATGCCAGGTTTATTTTACACAAATGGAACCATCTCATGGAGTTTTGTCATCTTTTTATCTTTTTAACTTAATGAACATGACAGGCATCTTTCAATATCAATAAATATAGATCAGAGACTTCATTTTTAATGGTTAAATGACAGTCCATTATATTGATAGCCACAAGGGTTATTGTCCACTAAGGAACAGACACATCACAAATTTTCCCAGGCGCTGAGAGGGAACCAAAGGGGCCAATCGGGGGATGAGGGCGGGGTAGACTGATGGCTGGGTCTTGGGGTCGGGGCTAGGAGCAGGGGGCAAGAGGCAGTGAAGCTCACCATTCATGCAGACAGTAGGCTTGGTCCCGCTCTGAACATACACAGTGTAGTGCGTGAGATGGCCCCGGAGTTGATGTCTTGGGACCTCTCCCCACGCTATGGCGGGGGTCCCTGGAGGGGCATCCTGGAGTCGCCAAAGCACCGGCCCAGCTAGGGGCGCTGGGGAGAAAGCCAGTGGGTTAAGGCCAGCTAGGGTTCCAGGGGGCTCCCCCATTCTCCAGCTCCACCACTTACCCAGTTCCTCTCTGAACCTCCAGACTGAGGGGGCAGGGGCCATGCCCCAAGGAGAGACTGCTGTCACTGTGATTCGGTAGGGGACCCCTCCTTCAAAATTCCCTGGTCGGTGGAGGAGAAAGACAGTTAGAGTTGGCTCTCCCTCCCCTACTCATTTTCTACTCGGTAGACGTCTTCATTTGGGTCTCCTGAAAAATTCGTTGAGATGAATATTTGGGTAACAGTAATTGTTCTGGGTGGTAACCCCACAGAACGCCAACAGGGCATCTGGGAAGTGAAATAGGGAAAGAAAGGCCCCCAGTAAATGAGAACAAGTTCCCAATGCCGGCATTGGAAGCTCAATCCCGCTGGCGACCTCTGGGGGGCAGCAGAGAGCAGATGCCGGAAAGTGAGGCGAACCAAGGAGGGAGGAAGCTGGGATATTTATCCACCAACACTTAGTAATTGGTGAAGGGCTGCATCTGGGGCGACTTAATTCACCAGCACTTCCAGACTGCTTCTCAGATGGGCAAAATACTTCAGTGACCAGAGAAAGTCTTCAAGCCAGGAAAGACGGGTGCCAGAGGCTGGGAGATGCTCAAACACCGGGACATGGGTGGGGCCTGCATACCACCCATCATGGTGGGTGAGGGTCCTGAGGTCCCTTCACAAAACTACTGCTGCTGCCTGGCCTTCCCCAAATGGGAAATTTCCAGAATCAGGGCTCCTCCTTCCTTAGGAAGGACTCTGCCCTTCCTAAATGTTTCACTCAATACCTTTTCATGCTCTCCCAAGTCCTTTACACCAAGGATGGGCTCTCCAATGCCCGAGTAGCCAACAGCCCCATGGACACCTCCATTTGGATGAACATCTCCAACACAAGGTATCCAAATGGATCCCCAAAATTCTGCCCCAGGACCTCCAATCAGAACCTGCCTGCTTCTTTCCCTTCCTCAGTTCCTACCTGGTATGGCCCTCACCCCTTCCCTGGTCCATTCCCCCTGAGAGCAGGCAGAGATCACCTGTAAGCAACAGAGTCAGGGCATATCCCTCCTCTCCTCAGAACTCTCCATGGTTCCTACCTCACACAGAGCAAAAGCCCAAGTCCCTCCTGTGGCCCACCAGGCCTTGCACAATTTGCTTGTCACCTCCCCGCCCTCATCTCCTCCCGCTTTCCCCCTCACTCATTCCACTCCAGCCATGCAGGCCTCCTCGCTGTTCTAATACATCAGGCACATTCCTGTCTCTGGGCCTTTGCACTGCCTGTTCCCTCTTGCTTTTCCCTCAGACTTCCTCATAGCTCCCCCTCTCGCCTCCTTCAGGTCTTGGTTCAAATGCTGCTTTTCCAGGAAGGCCTTTTCTTTTTTTTTTTTTTTTTTTGTAGTAGTTCTTTTTTTTTTTTTTTTTAAAGATTTTATTTATTTATTTGACAGAGAGAGATCACAAGCAGGCAGAGAGGCAGGCAGAGAGAGAGGAGGAAGCAGGCTCCCTGCTGAGCAGAGAGCCCGATGCGGGGCTCGATCCCAGGACCCTGAGATCATGACCTGAGCCGAAGGCAGCGGCTTAACCCGCTGAGCCACCCAGGAGCCCCCAGGAAGGCCTTTTCTAAAAACCTTTCTTTCTAAAATAGCAATTCTCCCTCCTTCCCTTTGCCCTGTTTTATTCTTTTTTCCCCCAATTACATTATGGATGTACTTGTTTCGTTATTGTTTGTTTCACTGGGCTGCTCACTCCACAAGAAAGTCAGCTCCATGAGGATGGGAATGTTGCTGCGAGAGTAAGTGGTGTGATGGTTCAGGGCCTGGCTTGAGGGGCCTGAGTATGTGGTTCAAATCCTGGTTCTACCATCTATTTGCTGTGTGGCCTCGGGTCAGTTGCTTCACTTCCCTGGGCTTTTTTCTTCATCTCTACCTTGAGCAGGATAATAACAGAAACTTACTTTATAAGGAAGTTTGAATAATTTAATGCTGCTGATAAGTGCCAAGAGGCAGCAGCTGCTGTCACTGCACACAGGTGTCTAGAACATGGCCAGGCACACAGTGAGTGGTCAGTGAACACTGCTTGCAGGAATTAATGATATTTTAACCACAACACTCCCTCCTGTAGGTCCACACGTCAGTCTGCTGGACAGGAGCTGGGATGGGAACCTAGGTGTCCCACGGCCTCACCTGGCAACAGAGCACTGAGGTTCTCAGGGGGAAGCCGGATCCAGCTGAGGTCCTCCAGGGGATCCCCGTCTTGAGCCCAGTCCACCACGTGCTCCTGCAACTCCCCAGACCCCCGCTGCCAAGTCACCAGCAGCCCTGTGCTGCCGGCAATGCTGCTGACCACCACACCTCGGGGGGCGAGATCTGGACCTAGATCGGGGTTGGAGAAGTCTCGGCTGTTCTCTTGGGAAGTCCCCGCCTCCCTCTCCAGGGCACCGCTCTGAGGAAATTCACAGCCTCTTACCCAGGCAGGCCAAAGAAAGGTTGTTAAGAGGTTCCCAGCTCGTGGCATTGATGGCAGACACCCCAACCCACTCGGCCAGGGCGGGGACGAAGGAGCTGCAGCAGGGAGCTGTCTTCTGGATCAGCTCCTGGCCTTCAGCCTGGAACCAAACTTTATAGCTCATCTGCACGCAGTGCCCCGGGTCCTGGGGGATGAGAGGAAGAAGGGGTTAGGATCTCCCATCTACCAGATCCATATCCTGTGTATCTCAGTGAGGGCCACCTCACAAACCAGTCAGTGGAATATTTCTGTTGGCTCCACTTTACAGATGAAGAAACTAAGTCTCAGGGGGCTCAGTGGCAAAGGTGACATTAGAATACAGTTCCAGGACCCACATTAGGGGGAACTGAGTAAGGCGCTTCCCTTGGATGCAAAAGTTAAAGGGGAGGTTGCCAAAAACCCAGTAATCAAGAAAAATTATATTTTAATCAATCAAAATCAAGGGCAAAGAACCCACAACAAACTAAATTTCAAGATCTGAAGTACGGACAGGATCTGACCCTGCCCTTATATGAGCCTGCCTTGCTCACCTCATCCTAGTCTGTGTCCTGTGCAATTCTTTGGGATTCCAAAATTCCCACTGTTGTATAGAGGAAAAACTTTTGTAGATGATTATCTTGTCTAATAATGTTAACTGGTCCTAGAACCAAACTCCTTTTGATGTACTAAGACAAAATCTTTGCTGGGGGGGGGGGACCCTGGTTTTAATGCTCACTGAATTTTTAAATATTCAGAATAGGGGCACCTGGGTGGCTCAGTGGGTTAAAGCCTCTGCCTTTGGCTCAGGTCATGAGGCCAGGGTCCTGGGATCGAGCCCTGCATCAGGGTCCTGGGATAGAGTGCCAGGGTCTCTGCTCAGCAGGGAGCCTGCTTCCCTTCCTCTCTCTCTGCCTGCTTCTCTGCCTACTTGTGATCTCTGTCTGTCAAATAAAAAAATAAAATAAAATAAAATCTCTAAAAAAAAAAGAACTCCTGTCTCAATAAATATGATCTTTTAGGGGCGCCTGGGTGGCTCAGTGGGTTAAGCCTCTGCCTTCGGCTCAGGTCATGATCTCAGGGTCCTGGGATCGAGCCCTGCATCGGGCTCTCTGCTCAGCGGGGAGCCTGCTTCCTCCTCTCTCTCTGCCTGCCTCTCTGCCTACTTGTGATCTCTGTCTGTCAAATAAATAAATAAATCTTAAAAAAAATATGATCTTTAAAAAAAATAAATATTCAGAATACATGGGGACTTTCTAGGCAGTTTTTATGATCCATTCGCAGCACAATCTCTGTTCTTTCTTTCTTTTTTTTTTTTTTAAGATTCTATTTATTCGACAGAGACACAGTGAGAGAGGGAACACGAGCAGGGGGAGCGGAAGAAGGAGAAGCAGGCTTCCCGCCAAGCAGAGAGCCTGATGTGGGGCTCGATCCCAGGACCCTGGGACCATGACTTGAGCCGAAGGCAGACGCTTAACGACTGAGCCACCCAGGCACGCCACAATGTGTTCTAATTAGAAAATTCTTTAATGTGCCCTGCATCACCTCACGCCTTTGAAATCCCTGGAACCTGGATCTATGGCCTGGCATGTGGTCAACTTTGGTAAATATCCCAATTATATATGGAAGAAAGGCATATTCTGACATTTCCTATGTAAGTCCATTAGGTTGTTTGTTAATCACCTGTTCATATAGTCTAGATCTTCACTTGTTTTCCATCTATTATGAAATCACTGATGGGGTATATTAAAATTTCCCACAACAGTTGTGGATTCATGTATTTCTCCTTGTAGTTCTGTCAATTTTTGCTATATGTATTTTAAAGCCATATTATTAGGTACATACAGATTTAGTGTTCCTCTCACATTGCTGAGCTGCATAATGGCCATATGCAGTTACTTTATTTTCCCTTTCTCTTCCACAGAATATTACAATTAGAACACTTTATTATATATTCATTAAGGCACGAGAAAAATGGGTTATCTATGTATTTCATTTCAGCATAGTGAAGGGGTGTTAACAAAGTATGTGTTATGACATAGACACTGAGGCTGTGAATTGGTGTGAATCTCAGCTCTGCCACTAACCAGTTGTGTGGTCTGAAGCAACCTCTCTGTCTCTCTCTCTCTCTCTTTTTTTTTTTAAGATTTTATTTATTTGACAGAAAGAGAGAGATCATAAGTAGGCAGAGCAGCAGACAGAGAGAGATGGGGAAGCAGGTTCCCCGCTGAGCAGGGAACCCAATGTGGGGCTCGATCCCAGGACCCCAAGATCATGACCTGAGCCGAAGGCAGAGGCTTAACCCACTGAGCCACTCAGGCGCCCCAGTGTGTCTCATTTTTCTTATCTGTAAAGTCAGTTAATATAAACGAGCATGGAGGCTAGAACCTGGCACATAGTAAGAGGTCTGTGTTACATGTGGTTAAAATTAATATTAGATTGTGAGGCCCAAGAGGGTAAGGGCTCTGTTGTTTTGTTCCTTGCCATATTTACCGTGAGCCAGGGCCTAGCAATGCCTGGAACATAGCAGATGCTCAACGGATTTGGATCAGTGAGGATGGCTGCATCACTGTCTATCATCTAATGTCATTCTGACACCAGCATTCAAGCCCTGGCACACTGTGCTGTATTTTATGGAGCTGAGCCTAGTCTTGCTTTCAAACCTCTGCACCTGCTGTGGCCCCCTGCTTGGAACATCTGTACACACCTTCATGTCTCAGCTCAGATCTCCCAGAAGTAGCTGACATGGGTGGAGGCTAGCTCTGTGCCCAGCACTATGCCAGGGCCTCTCTGAGCATCCCCTCCTTGGAGCCTTGGAGCAATCTCAAGAAGGCGGCACTGGAACCGCCGTCTCGTTTACACTGGTGTTATCTGGGGCTTCCTGACGTGTGCAGAAAGAATGGAACCGCTCTCCATAGCTCACCTTCCACAGAAGCAGGGGTTCCTGTCTGCCTGTTGTTCCACAGAGGTTCCCAGATATCCATACATCTTTTGGAGCTGTCAAGGATGAGGGAAGGGGGTACAAATGAGAGTGGCCTAGTGGTACATACTGCCAGGAGGGGAGACGAGGTTATAGGGGCAAGCCTGGAGACCCTCACCAGAGGGCAGTGTCTGGAAGGACAAAATGGGGCTCCACTCGCTCCAAAGATTCTCTTCTTTCTCCATTCGGCAGTGGCCCCGCACCTCATAGCCAGTGGCCAGCTCCAGGTCCTGAATTTCAACAGGTGCCAGGGGAATGGACTTCAATTCCGGCTCCAGCTGGGGGATGAGAGGAAAGAGCAATGAAGCCGAGGACTGAGTTGAGAGTACTTGACCCGATATGTCAGCAGACTCCAACTAGTCTGCTTTGTCCCAAACCCTGGGGTTCTCAGGACACAGGGCTTTTGTATTTGAAATTGGGACAACCCCAGGCAAGAAGAAGAGACGAACTAGCCACCCTATGGGTTATGTATAGGAGTAGGTAGTAAATTTTATCATTATCCCCATTTTACAGTTGAGGAAAACTGAGGCCCAGAGAGGGGAAGTGACTTGCCCAAGGTCACAAAGCAGATGAATGCTAGAGCTGACAATCATAATCGGGCAGCCTATATCTCAGCATTTCTCTGAATTGCATGAATAATCACAGTGACAACTGTCTTCTACATGGCAAAGTTTTGCAGGAGGCGGCTAAGACTATTGGTTATCCCTAATATCCATTCTCCCCTTTTTCCTTTGGAAATGGAAGCTCTGAATATCAGCTGGAAATGCGACTGTCAAGAGTAAGGACTCCATTTCCCAGCCTCCCTTACAATCAGGTGAGATCAGGTGACTGTGCTCTGGCCAATGAGATATGAGAGGAAATGATCCTGGTAACTTCTGGGTTGTACAAAGTACATGGGCTGGTCCCCCAACTCCTTCTGGGGTCTCCTTGCTCTAAAGTTCTCTTCCATTTTTCTTGCTGTGTGAGCTTGCTAAGGTACTTAACTTCTCTGAGGTTGGCTCCCCCAGCTATGAAATAAAAATCTTACAAGCATCTACTATAGGGGCGCCTGGCGGGCTCTGTCAGTGGAGTATGCGACTCTTGATCTTGGCGTCCTGAGTTTGAGCCCCATGTGTGAGGCAGAGCTTACTTAAAATAAACAAAAATTAACAAACAAATAAATAAATAAAAGCATCTACTATAAAGGGAGGTGGGGAGGGACTCATCAAGATAATCCATGCAATTAGCTTGGGACCTGATGTATACCAGGTGCTCAGAAATGTCAGCTGCCTTTATTCATTATTTTGGGGTGTTTAAACTAAACCTTGCTCCTTCGCTGTAAAATGGGTAGGTATAAAATGCACCCACTTCAAAGAGTTCTTGGAAGGGTTCCATAATTTAAAGGTTAATGTAAGCTATTGGAGAACTTCTATTCATTCACAACAATGTTTGAGGACGTTTACTGAGTTTCTTAAAAATTCCAAGTGGAGTTTGGGATCGGGACTGCATGGAATTTTAGATTATTTGATGGTGGGGGGTGTTTTTTTAGCTGAACAAGATGCACGTACAGGCCTTTTGTGTGAGATGTGGACAGATCAGAAGGGCAAGTAAGGAACAGGTCCTGGGCTGGGTTTCTGATTTGGGGATAATGCCATGGGCCCTGCCTGGAAGACAGTGAGGAAAAGGGGGGGCCCCTGACACTCACCGGGGTCCAGGCCGTCCCCTGGCATCTTCGATAGTAGAACTGGCAGGCCATGACATTATGGGGTGGCCACACAGGTGGGGCCCAATGGACAGTGGCCTCCAGGGGCTCATCCTCTGAAAAGTCCACGTCAGGGTACAGCCTGGGGGCATCTGGCTTCACTGAGGAAGGGGAGGCCAGGTGCATTAAGCCAGGACCTCAGGGACCACCCACCCCACATAGAGCACACCCCCCCATCCCGCCGATTACTTCGGGTTTCCAGATTCACGAAGACTGGGGGCCAGAGAGGCTGGCCTGCTTTGGCACCCCAGACAAGCAGTTCATCAGACATGGTAAGCTGTTCCCTCGGAATGGTCACCCAGCTCTGCCCGGCAGGCACTGGCACAGTCCACGTTCTTTTGGAATGGCTGTGAGGAGAGATGTGGGGATGAGGGGGTGTGGTGTATATCGGTGTGGGGCCAGAGCCACAATGATAACTCCTCTCCCTGGGTTCAAATCCCAGCTCTGCCACTTCAGAGCTGTGTGATCTTGAACAACTGACTTGACTTCTCTGTGCCTGTGTCCTCATCTACAAAACGAGGGTGATAGCAGTACCTGCTGAAGGGCTGGAGAGCCAGGGCAATCGATGAGACAATAAACGGAATGTGTTTAAAACCGCACTGGCTGCCCAGTACATGCCATGCAAGCATTGCTTATTGTGTTCACTGGCACCTGTTTATAAGTACGCCATTTGCCCTTACGCAACTATCCAGTCAGCAGATACATACTGACAGGCCCTCTTGTAGAAGCTGGGGACAGGGCTACGACCAAGGCGGGTGAGGACCCGCTCTCTGGAGCTGCTCTTCCTGTGTGGGAGGCAGAATCCCTAACGTATATAATGGATGATAAAGAACAATCATCAGGGCGGTGAGGAATGACAGTGCTGTTTCAGGTCAGAGATCTCTCAGATGAGACTTTTGAACAAAGGCCTGAAGGTCATGAGGGCAGAGCTATGCAGTACCTGGGGGAAAGCATTTCAGGAAAAAGCAGCCTCTGCAGGTGCAAAGGCCTTGAGGTACACTCACGGCTGTGCTTGAGGAACGGCAAGAAGGAGGCCCGCACGGCAGGAGTGGAATGAGTAAGGGGGAGAGTGGGAGGAGGCGAGGGCAGCGGGGCGAAAGGCAGACTGTGCAAGGCCTAGCAGGCCACAGGAAAGACTTGGGTTTCTACCCCAGCGAGGTGGGACCCCGGGAGGGCCGGAAGCAAAGCAGAGATGTGCCCTGACGCGGATGTTCACAGGCGCCCCCTGGCGGCTGTGGCGAAGAACAGACTGTGGGCTGGAAGGTGCAGGCCAGAGGCCCCAGGAGAGAAGGTGACTGACCGCATGGCCCAGGTTAGCCATGGTGGATGGGGGCTGGACCAGGGTGGGTGCCCAGGAAGGAGAGCGCGTCAGATTCTGGATAATGCAGAAGGTGGAGCTGGCAAGGCTTGCTGACAGACCAGATGCGGGTGACAGCGAGCGGTGTTTAGGATATCCTGACGGATTAGATTTCAAAAGTTCAGAACAAGGCCTTCATAAAACAGCAGTAACAACAAAAACGCAGGTGCTGGTGAAGATGTGGAGAAACTGTAGCCGTGGTACACTGCTGGAGGGAATGGAAAATGTCACAGCTGCCACAGGAAACAGTTGGGCAGTTCCTCAAAAAGTTAAACACAGAATTGCTATAGGACCCAGCAATTTCACTCCTAGGCACAGACCCCAAAGAATCGAAAAACAGGAACTCAAGAACTTGGCCATGCATGTTCATAACAGTGCGAGTCACAATCGCCAAAAGATGAAAGCAAACCAAATATCCACCAACACATGAGTGGATACCCCACACGTGATAGATTCATACAGTGGAGTATCACTTAGCCATAAAAAAGGAAAGGTGTTCTGATTCCTGCTACTACGTGGATGGACCTCAAAAACATACTAAGTGGAAGAAGCCACACACGAAAGGCCACATTTCTTATAATTCCATTTACAGGAAATGTTCAGAACAGGCAAATCCATAGAGACAGAAAGCAGGGTGGTGCTTGTCAGGGGCTGGTAGGGGGCAGGGGGAGGAGAATGAGGAGTGGCTGCTAATGGGGATGGAACTTCCTTTTGGGGTGATGAGAATGTTCTGGAACTAGACAGAGGAGGTTGTTACACAACACTGTGAATATACCAAATGCCACTGAATTGTTCATTGTTTGTTTGGGTTTTTTAAGATTTTATTTATTTATCTGACAGAGAGAGAGAGGAAGAGAGTAGGAGCAGGGGGAGGGGTAGAGGGAGAGGTAGAAGCAGACTCCCAGCTGAGCAGGGAGCCCGACATGGAGCTTGAGCCCAGGATGCCAGGATCATGACCTGAGCAGAAGGCAGACACTTAACCAACTGAGCCACCCAGGCGCCCCCTGAACTGTTCATTTAAAAATGGGTTAGCTTTATGTGATGTGGATTTATCTCATTAAAAAAGGAGGAGGCCTTCTCCAACTCCTCCATCTTACACCATTTAAAACTAGGCCCCTCTGGAATGGAATGGTGGTGATGATTGCACAACAATGTGAATGTATTTGATGCCACTGAACTGTACGCTAAAAATGGTTGAGAAAAAAAGATGGTAAATTTTATGAGTATTTTACCATCATTAAAAACAAACAAACAGGGCGCCTGGGTGGCTCAGTGGGTTAAGCCGCTGCCTTCGGCTCAGGTCATGATCTCAGGGTCCTGGGGTCGGGCCCCGCATCGGGCTCTCTGCTCAGCAGGGAGCCGGCTTCCTCCTCTCTCTCTCTACCTGCCTCTCTGCCTGCTTGTGATCTCTCTCTGTCAAATAAATAAATAAAATCTTAAAAAAAAAAAAAAAAAAAAAAACAAACAAGGGGCACCTGGTTGGCTTAGTCTGTTGAGCATCTGCATTAGGGTTGGGTCATGATCCCAGGGTCCTGCATTGGGCCCCTGCTTCTCCCTCTGCCTGCAGCTCCCCCTGCTTGTGTGCTCTCTGACAAACATAAGAGATAAAATCTCTTTTAAAAACTCCCCAAAAACAAAAAACAAAAACCAGGCACCTGGCTGGCTCAGTTGGTCAAGCGTCTGCCTTTGGCTCAGGTCATGATCCCAGGGTCCTGGGATTGAGCCCTGCATGGGGCTCCCAGCTCAGTGGGGAGCCTGCTTCTCTCTCTCCCTCTGTGTGCTTGCTCACTCTCTATTTCTCTCTCTCAAATAAATAAATAAATAAATAAAAACCAACCCACCCACCCCACTGTGGTTCCCACCTTTCAATGCCCCTTTTACTCCTCCCTCAAGTAGCCACATTTGAAATGAATTCCAGTTTGCAGGTGTGCTTCATCATGAGGGAACCTAGGTCTCCCCTTGACTCCATGAGGGACAGGCTTTCTGACTGCCTCTTTCATTGCTGCATCCCTAGCACCAGACCAAATTACCTTTTTATACCCTCAGAGAAGTTAGGTTACTTGCTTGCCTAAGGTCACACAGCAATAAAAAACACCTTCTAATTATTAAGCAATTTCTCTTTGCCGATGCCTAATTCATTGAACCCTCAGAACTAACGCTGGGAGGCAGGTTTCTTTATCATCATCTTTTGACAGAGGAGGAGGAGAGGCTTGGGGGGGGGTGTCAGTGACTGGTCTAGGGTCACACAACAAGGAAATGCTGAAACCTGGAATCAAGGGCTTGAGAGGGGGAGGGCTGAGGAGCAGAACTATTGGGGTCCTCTCAACCCGAGTATGCTAGGACCTGAGCGGCCACCCTCGAAAGCGTCAGTTTCCCCACGTCAGCCGGTTGTACTCACTACTTCTGGCTCTGGAGGTGCAGCGTGGAGGGTGCTCCCAGGTCCCCAAGAGCTTCCCACGAGCAGTTCAGATCGCCCAAGGGTCCAACTCCATAGCACTGCAGTGGCCCAGGGCTGTCTGGAGAGGGAGGTGGGGGTGGGGGAGCGCAGGGTGTCCGAGGGAATGGACTCAATTCCCCCATCCTGCACATCCCAGAACCTGAATTTCCCCCGACTTCTGCCAATTGTGGAGGGCGATCCGGGGGTCCCTTCCCGGTGAGAGCAGCAGGAAGGGGGCGATGGATACCCCTCCCCAGTCTTTGGGCATAACTCCTCCCCTCCCTCTGCCAGCCACATCCTGTTACCACCCCTAGAGCCTCCACCCCCCCCCCCGGCCTCGGGCTCCCACCTCGCGGCCGACCCCCCACCCTCGACCCCGTTCGCCAACTCGTCTCTCCGCCCGGTCCCTGCCCGGGGAGGTGCAGAGGGGCAACTGCCCCTCCGGGGTTCGTTCCGCAAACTTGCGGTGCACGCGGAGGCTCGGCGCTCTCGCGGCGATAGCGGCGATCGCGGCGGCAGGGCTCCTGACACGAGCTCGCTCCACAACTCACCCCGGGACCGAGTCCGGTGGCTCAGCAGCAACAGCAGGGGCAGCAGCACCAGCTTCGGCCGCGGCCCGAAGAGGGGGGGCCCGGGGCCCCCGCATGGCGCCCCACCGCGCCCCCGAGTCCTGCCCGGCCCTGCCCGGCCCAGCGCTGTCGCGCCGCCCGCCTGGCTCTCCCGCCCCAACGGCGAGCCGCGAAGGGAAGCGTCCCTCAGCTCCCAGCTGCCTCCGCACCTTGCTCGCCGGGACCCCGCCCCTTCCCTCCCAGGCGGAAAGTCCCCCGCCGCGCCGGCTGCCGCCGCGGAAGGGGAGGGGGGACGGCCGGTGGCTTGCTGCAAGGCGCCGCCGAGCACTGCTGAGACGAGCGTGGCATCCTCCCTCCCCATGACACACACACGCACGCCGCCGCAAAGTCCTTTGGAACTTTTATTTTGGGCGTTGAAGAAGGTTCTGATCCGTCCTCCCACCCAGACTCCCACCCCAGGATGTGAAGGAACCCAGGGCTCCCACCACCAGTTCTAGGGTCTCCAGCCTGAGAACCCCAGCAGGTGGAGGGGGAGGGGGAGGAAGGCAGGGAGGAAGGAGTGGGCAAAGGCTGGGATGGAGCAGGAGCATAATTTGCTCTGGTCAGGAGACAGTGGCCACAGTTGGGGCAAGAGAATCAGTGTGGACAAAGGTCTGGATGGGGGTAGATCGGTTGGGGTAGAGTCGGGGCACCACAGCAGCAGAGAACAGTGTAGGCCAGGCAAAGAGGTGATATGGCCTGGGGAGAGGTCAGGGGTCAGGGTCAGAGATTCCCATTTGGCCAGGTAGGTGCAGTTTGCTCAGGGTCAGGATAGGCTGGTCAAAGGTCAGGGTCATTTAGGGGTGACTGTGTCCAAGTGCAAGCACCTGACCTGACTTGATGATGAATGAATGCATGAGAGGCCAGAGGTGGGTGCTCAGCTGGACCCCGGGCCCCTGGCCGCCCAGGCCCTGGTCTAGCAGAGGCTGCTGATGTCACTCTTACTGCACCCCCACTTGCAGCAGCTGCTGGAGAGACCTGCCACGACATCACGGCCACCGCGCAGAGCCCCTGGAGCTCCCTGCCAGCCGGGTTCGCTCCCATAGAAAGCCAGGGGGTTCTTGGTCCAGGCCAACCACTCGCTGGAGGCTACTGCCTCATCTCGCTCACTGTCTGTGTCCGAGTCTGCATCTGGGAAGCGGGAAGATGAAAAGAGTTAGTGCTTGGGACTCAGCTTCTGTCAAACGCACAGTCTGGCTGGCCTAGCTACTTGGATTCTTGTGATGCAGGCTCACAGCCAAAAGTTTTATTCTATTCAGCCTGGGTTCCAGGTTTGACGGGCAAATTATTCAACCTCAACGAGCTTGCCTTTCCTCTCTTGCCATTTCTCTTCTCCTACGCTTTATTTATTGAGAAACTGATGGTTAAGAACATGTGTTTTGGGGGGCACCTGGTTGGCTCCCATAGGTTAAGCATCCAGCTCTTGATTCTGGCTCAGGTCATGATCTCAGGGTCATGGGTCAAGCCTCACTTGGTGAAGTGGGGCGTCTCCTTGAGGATTCTGTCTCTCCCTCCAGGTCTGCCCCTCCCCCCCACTCAGGCTAGTTCTCTCTCTCTCAAATCAATAAATAAATCTAAATTAAAAAATAATAAAATGGGGCGCTTAAAAAAAAAAAAAACGTGTGTTTGGGAGCAGAGCTAAGCACCCATCCAGTCTCTCTGAGTTACAATCCTGAGCAAATGAATTTACTTCTCTGACTCTTGGTTTCCTCTGCAAAGTGGGGGTAGTAGTAACTCCTGTCTTCTAGAGTTTTATATGGAGTAGATGAGATAATTAATACCCATAGAAAAGCTTCGAACCGTGTCTGGCATATCAGAAGCACTCAAAATAGCTCTGATCATTTATTGATCACTTACTGTGTGCCAGACACTGCTTTAAAGGATTTAGTGGATTAACTCCTTTATTCCTCACAATGACAACCCCATGAGGTGGGTGCAGCTGTTATCATCCCCAATTTCCAGATGAGAACCCCGAGGCACCATCTGGTGGACTATCTTGCACAAGAAAACCCAGCTATGAAGTTGTAGGGCTGCTACTTGAACCCAGGCAGTGTGTCTTCCAGCTCCTGCCCCTTATGAAACAAGGCCCCATGCCCCCCACTTGAGCCCCGACTGAGACCCCCGCCCGGTTTAGACGGTGTACGAATCTGCTTTGGACTCAGTGTCGTCGCTTAACTATCCTGGGAGATTTACAGACTGTGCCTCCTATTTTCAGATAAAAGGGGCTCAGAGAGGGTAATCAACTCGTTAGGAGAGTCACCTGCTAGGTGGCAAAATCTGGCCTTGTGTACCCCCTGCTATCTTCCTCAGAGGCTAGAAAGCACTTCAATGTGGGTTTCTAAACGGTGTCCCACCTCCCACCCCCACCCCCCATCCTAGGAGTTGTGCAAGCAGCAGCCTTCTTCCTGAAGGCAGGCTCACACTCGGCAGGTGCTCCAGAAATAGCAGCGAGTTCTGTGGTGACTAGAGGGTGTGGATGGCTTGCGTCCCCCATCCCAGCTCTGCTAACTGGCTCCCCTCACCTTTGCCCAGCTTTGAGGCCTGGGCAAGTTTCCCCAGTTGCATGTAGTAGGACAGGACTCTTCTGCCCCGTCCCTGGCTCTTTGGACCATCCCGTGTTCCATCCACTGTCCACCCCCCCCCCCCCCCCCCCCCCCCCCTTCCCAGCCTTACCTGTAGCTTCAGAGGCCAGGATGTCCGACCGTCTCCACCGGGAGCCCCCGCAGGTGAAGATGACTGCCCGGATGAATTCCCTGCCGCAGAGCTTCACCCCGTAGGGTGGTGCTCGGGCCTCAGACGTCAGCCACAGCTCCCCAGCCAGCACCCACACAGTTAGCAGCAGCAGCAGCAGCGGGCGCTTGGCCATGCTGGACAGGACACCTGTGACTCTAGGGCACAGCGAGGCACTTCCCTGGGTGTCTGTGTCTCGGCTGCCTCCTCGTCCCCCATTTATACATCCTGGCTCCCCCCACCCGTCATGGAGAAGGCAAGTGACCTCCTTTATCTCCTTCAGCAGAGGGGATGCGGGCATGGCCCCCCCACCTCGACCTTTCCCGTTTCCAGGACCGAGTGATAACCTTTAACCATGGATGGAGTGACGTGGTCCAGCTCACTGTCATCTTCAACAGAGAGGGCGAGAAGGTCTCAGTTCAGCAGAGACCAGGAATCCAGACCCCACCACACTGGAAGACAGGACACAGCCAGACACCCCACCCCCCCATAGGGCAGGACCTCCTCTATGAATAATATCAACAACGATAATGAGCATTTCCACAGTATGGGCTGTGCTGCAAGGCCAGGCAGCTCTCTAAGTATCTTATATCTACTCGATTCTCCCCATAACCTCTGATATGGTTCTCAAATTTGAGCAAGCCTCATAATCTCCTGGAGGGCTTGTTAAAACCCATTTTAAAAGAGGGCTTTAGGGGCACCTGGGTGGCTCAGAGGGTTAAAGCCTCTGCCTTCGGCTCAGGTCATGATCCCAGGGTCCTGGGATCGAGCCCCGCATTGGGCTCTCTCCTTGGTGGGGAGCCTGCTTCCTCCTCTCTCTCTCTCTGTCTGCCTCTCTGCCTACTTGTGATCTCTCTCTGTCGAATGAATAAATAAAATCTTAAAAAAAAAAAAAAAAGAGGGCTTTAGCCTCTTGGGCCCTATTTACAGAGCATCTGAGAATCTGCATTTGCAACACATTTCCAGTCTTTGCTGGTGCTGTGGTGGTTCAGAAACCACACTTTTGAGGGCCACTGGACTCGGAGATTAGGACTAAGATTATTCCCATATTATAGGCAAGGAAACCGAGGCACAGAGTGGTGCTAGAAGGTGCCCAGGCTCAGCTAGTAAAGGGGGTAAGGAGTGGAGATGCAGATTCCAAAAGAGCCATCTGGCTCCAGAATCCATGCCCTCTAAGGGAAAGTTTTAAGGATTAAAAAATACTATTATGGAGACAGAGTTTCAATTTTGCAAGATGAAAAGAGTTCTGGAGATGGATGGTGAATGTGCTTGATGTCACTGGGTTTTAAAAAGGTGGCAAATTTTATGTGTATTTCTACCACAATTAAAAAATAATAATTTTGGGGGTGCCTGGGTAGCTCAATTGTTAAGCATCTGCCTTTGGCTCAGGTCATGATCCCAGGGTCTGGGATTCGAGCCCTGCATCGGGCTCCCTGCTCAGTGGGGAAGCCTGCTTCTACCTCTCCCTATGCCCTTGCTTGTGTTCCCTCTCTTGCTGTGTCTCTCTTTGTCAAATAAATAAAATCTTTTAAAAAAATTTAAAAAATGATAATAATAATTTTTAAATGCTTGATTAATATACATAGAGAAGCTGTGATGTGCTGGGAAACGTTTACAAATGGGTTCTCCAGGCAAAAAAAAAACAAAAACAAAAACAAAAAACCCTGATTTGTAGCAATTGTTGATTTCTGGTCAATTTCAAGCTATCAATGGGATGTCAGTGTGGTCACCAAAGTCCTGAAAAGTTAACCATCAGTTCTCACAAGTTGGAGTCAGCTGGCTCCAGGACACCACAAGAACGTAAAATTTAAGGAATCATAAACAGGACACCCACGATAGCATCACTCAGGTCCGGAAGTAGGAAGTTGCCAAGAGCATAGACACCCACTGCTGCGTATCCTCTCTGCTCACAACCCCACCCTCCCCCCAGAGGTAGCCGCCATCCTGCCTTCAGTCATCACTACTTTGCTTTTCGGTAGAATTCTAACACTCACATGGGAGTGTTACCTGAGACAGATAGTTCTTTGTCTCCTTTTCTTTCCTTTTTTGATTTCCTTTTGTATTCTAACAATTTGAACTTTTGATCAAAGTAGGACTACACCTAAGGAAAAATACACCAATCATAAGGGGACACCTGGAAGAATTTTCACAAACCAGACTTTGTAACTATGACTCGGGTCCAGAAAACATTTCCAGCCTCCCAGCAAGACAGAAGAATTAATCTTGACCTTTTGGGAAGGGAGAATTTTAGAAGAATTTGTGGACATATGTTAAAAGTGTAGTAATTGAGAAATGTTTGGGATGAAACATTTTAAGGCTATGAGAAGATCCTGTTTCCCTTAATTTTATTATTTTTTAAAGATTTTTAAAAACTTTGTATTTGACACACACACACACAGAGAGAGATCACAAGTAGGCAGAGAGGCTGGCAACGAGAGGGGGGAGCAGGCTCCCCGCTGAGCGGAGAGCCCGATGTGGGGCTCCATCCCAGGACCCTGGGATCATGACCTGAGCTGAAGGCAGAGGCTTTAACCCACTGAGCCACCCAGGCGCCCCTATTTTATTATTTTTTAAAGAGTTAATTTTTTTTTTTTTAAGAGAAAGAGAGTTCACAGGCACAGTGGGGAGGGAGGAGGCAGAGAGGTTGAGGGAGGGAGAGAGGACCTCAAGCAGATTCCCTGATGAGTGGGAGCCTGACACAGCTGGATCCCACAACCCTAAGATCATGGCCTGAGCTGAAATCAAGAAGCAGACCTTTAACGTACTTCCCCACCCGGCATCCCGATCCCATTTCCATTTAAAGTCTACCCACTGATTTTAGCATTCTGAGGGGATCGGGTGTATAGAAATTATTCCCATGGTGTTTGTTTTGTTTATTAGTAATTTTCCATTGCCGCATTCCTTCCACATGTACCATTATTTATGATTTGGACTTCTGGAAGGAAGAGCTGTTCTGTCTCCAGTTATTTGTTTATCCAGTCATTTATTTATGCCAGTATGGACTTGTAAACAGTTATTGTATCCTTTGGATTATAATGCAACACTATTGTTATTTATTTTGTTGCCCAAATTGTTCCAGCTGTGGCCACTGGGAGCTCTTTCAATTGTCTCTTGCTCTAAGCATTTCATTTCATGCACTGTCCTTTTGACATGACTCCACAGTATTTGTCTGATTTTGTTTTTTAGTTTTTTAGTGCTTCTTATTGTCTGGCACAATGAGAAATATGGGGCTTGCCTTGTGTTTTCCCTGTCCCAGTCCTAGAATCAGCCACTTTCCCAAAGAGTCTGGATTCCCTTTATTGGAGAATGGCACTGAAAAGTCAAGATTGGGGTGCTGGCTGTGCTCATCACTACTGGGGATGGGGGATGGAGTGGGCAGGGCATTGTTTCTAGGTCCTCTCAGCTAATAGTGTTCTTTTTTTTTTTTTTTTTAAATATTGGGGTAGGGAGCTCCTGGGTGGCTCAGTTAGTTAAGCGTCTGCCTGCAGCTCAGGTCCTGATCGCAGGATCTTGGGATCAAGTCCTGCATCAGGTTTCCTGTTCAGCGGGGAGTCTGCTCCTCTCTCTCTCTCTCTGCTCCTCCCTCCCCTGGCCTGTGCTCTCTCCTCTCTCAATCACTCGCTTTCTCAATTGAATAAATAAAATATAAAAAATAAAAATAAGGGATGTCTGGGTGGCTCAGTTGCCTTCTGCTCAGGTTGTGATCTCAGGGTCCTGGGACTGAGTCCCATGTCACGTTCCTTGGTCAGCAGGGATCCTGCTTCTCCCTCTACCTGCCACTCCCCCTGCTTGTGCTCATTCTCTCTGACAAATAAATAAATAAAACCCTTAAAAAAATAAAAATAATAAAAATACTGGGGTAAGGGCACCTGGGTGGCTCAGTGGGTTAAGTGTCTAACTCTTGGTTTAAGTTCAGGTCATGATCTCAGGGTCATGAGATAGAGCCCCACTTTGGGGAGTTCAGCAAGGAGTCTGCTTGTCCCTCTCCCTCTGCTTCTCCCCCTGCTTGTGCATGCTCTTTCTCTCAAATAAATAAAATCTAAATAAAATAAAATATTGGAGTAAAATTCCTATACATAAAATTAACCACTTCAATGCTATTTGTACACATGTGTTTATAGCAGCACTGTTCACAACAGCCAGAAAGCAGAAATGACCCAAATTCCCATCAACAGATGAGTGGGTAAACCAGATGTGGTAGACCCACACAATGGAATACGAGTCAGTCATGACAAGGAATGAAGTTCTTGTTTTTAAAAAATATTTTATTAATTTACTTGACAGAGAGAGCACAAGCCAAGAGAGAAGCAGGCTTCCCACTGAGGAGGGACCCCTATGTGGGACTTAATGATTATGAACTGAACTGAAGGCAATCGCTTAACCAACTGAGCCATCCAGGTGCCCCTAAAAGGAATAAAGTTCTGATAATGTTATTTTTTTATAAGATTTTTAAAGATTTTATTTTTGTATTTGACAGACAGAGATCACAAGATCCAGGACCCCGAGATCATGACCTGAGCCGAAGGCAGAGGCTCAACTCACTGAGCCACCCAGGTGCCCCCTGATAATGTTATAATGTGGATGAACCCTGAAAACATTACACCTAGTGAAAGAAGCCAGAGCCAGGAGGTCCCATATTACATGATTCCGTTGATCTAAAATGACCCAAAACAGGCACATCCATAGAGACAGAAAGCCCACTGGTGGTTGCCGGTGGAGGTTGGGAGGAGGACAGAATGGGGGAGTAATCACCACTGAGTATAACTTGGCGGGTGAAGATGTTTTAGACAGAGGTAGTGTGGGTACAACATCGTGAATATACTATATGTGACCGAATTGTTTGCTTTAACACAGTTAATTTTATGTTATCAATTTCAGCCCAACTTAAATAAACAATAATAGGGGCTCTGGTAATGGGCTGAGCTGGGCTGGAACCCATCTCTGCCTCTTTCCTGCTGGGTGACCATAGGCAAGTCACTTAACCTCTCTCTCCCTTGGTTTTCTCAGTTGTTAAATAGGAAAGAATCAATGAGTACATCTTAAAACCCTCTGTGGCAGGCAGTAAGTAGCTGTTTAAATGTCATTTCTACCTGACACGTACCCTTTGGATTCGAAGTTTATTCCGTTGTCCTTTTCTTCATGACAAACTCCTGGCCTCGTTTGCCCCTTGTGGTGTCTTGGGCCAAGGCGATGCTCCAGAAGGCAGGAGTCATATCTGATCGTACTGCTTTGAAAGGGCTGATGAATAATAGACTCCCCTCCACCTCCTCTTCTCCTGGCGACCCTCCAGAGATGTACCCTCCTGCCCTTTTCTCCATATCCCCAGTGCCTAGCTCACAGGCTGGGAAAGATCACGCCAGGAAGTAATGGCAGCTTGTCTGACTGTGACTGACTGCCCCAGAATGGGAAGGCTGTTTTGTGCCTCACACAGAGTCCGAGTTTTGAGCCCAGTAGAGCTGCATTCAAATTCCAGTTCCCGGGGGGCCCGGGTGGCTCAGTGGGTTAAGCCTCTGCGTTCGGCTCAGGTCATGATCTCAGGGTGCTGGGATGGAGCCCCGCATCAGGCTCTCTGCTCAGCAAGGAGCCTGCTTCCCCCTCTCTCTCCGCCTGCCTCTCTGCCTGCTTCTGATCTCTCTCTGTCAAATAAATAAATAAAATCTTAAAAAAAAATTCCAGTTCCCTTGTGACCTTGAGCCAGGCGTGGCACCTCTCTGAGTTCATTGGAAAGATGAAGTTAATAAGCACATGTCCTTCATGGGGCTGTTCCGGGACTTCAGTGACATTATGCAAAGCACTCGGCTCCATGCATAGCACACACTGAAATGTAATGGATTGCATATGACCCGCAGAAAGATAGCTCTGTCTGCTAACCCTCGGGAACTTGGAACATGATATATTTGGGAAAAGGGTCTTTGCATATGTAATTAAGGACTTAGAGAGGAGATCCTCCTGGATTATCTGGTTGGACCCTAAATCCAAGGACAGGTGCTGAAGACAAACAGAAGAGACAAGGCCATGGGAAGACAGAGGCAGAGACTGGAATGATGTGCATGAAGAAGCCAAGTCATGTCTGGAGCCACCAGAGGCTGGAAGAGACATGAAAGGATCTTTCCCTAGAGCTGGAGGGAGCATGGCCTGGCTAACAGCTTGATTTTAGACTTCCAGGCTCTAGAACTGTAAGAGAATAAATTTCTGTTTTTGTAAGCCACCCAATACAGTGGCAAACTGTATCAGCAGCTGTAGGAAACAAATACGTAAGAATCGGGGGGTTCCTGGGTGGCTCAGTCGATGGAACATCTGCCTTTGGCTCAAATCATGATGTCAGGGTCCTGGGATCGAGCCCTGCACTGGGCTCCCTGCCCAGTGGGGAGTCTGTTTCTCTCTCTCCCTCTCTCCCCTGGCTCATGCTCTTTCTCTCATGCTCTCTCTATCCCAAATAAATGGATAAAATCTTAAAAAAAAAAAAAAAGAAAGAATCTGGAAATGTTATATGCTCCCAATATCATTATTATTTTCATCATCATTGTTTTCAGTCAGCATAAAAATGCACCCAACTTTTACCAATCCCAAACAAAGCCACTCTCTCCAAAGTTCTTAGCTAATCCTATTTCTGAATGGTCAGTACATTCTGGTGCATCAAGAAACAAAAAGTGTGGGGCGCCTGGGTAGCTAAGTCTTTAAGCGTCTGCCTTAGGCTCAGGTCATGATCCCAGAGTCCTGGGATCAAGCCCCGCACTAGGCTCCCTGCTTGGCGGGAAGCCTGCTTCTCCCTCTCCCAGTTCCTCTGCTCGTGTTCCTACTCTCGCTGTACCTCTCTCTGTCAGATAAATAAACAAAATCTTAAAAAAAAAAAAAAAGAAACAAAAAGTATAAGAATATTTATGCTGCAATATCTCCTTCCCAATCTCAGACCCTTCCTTTCCCCTCCCGGTAACCCACTGCTCTTGATTTCCTGAGTATCTTTCTTTTCTTCTTTTTTTTTTTAAAACAAAAATTTATTTATTTATTTATTTATTTATTTATTTATATTAATAAATTATTATTATTTTTATATATTTATCTGACAGAGAAAAAGAGCACAAGCAGGAGGAGAAGCAAAGGGAGAGGGACACACTGACTCCCCACTGAGCAGGGAGCCCCATTCAGGACTTGATCCCAGGACCCTGAGATCATGACATGAGCCTAGGTCATATGCTTAACCAACTGAGCCACCCAGGGGTTCCAGATTTATTTGTTTATTTATTTATTTTTTAAGATTTTATTTATTTATTTGAGAGAGAGATCACAAGTAGGCAGAGAGGCAGGCAGAGAGAGAGGGGGAAGCAGGCTCCCCACTGAGCAGGGAGCCTGATGCGGGACTTGATCCCAGGACCCCGAGATCATGACCTGAGCTGAAGGCAGAGGCTTACCCCACTGAGCCACACAGGGGTCCCTGATTTATTTATTTTAGAGAGACAGAGACAGAGTGCTCATGTGGAGGGAGAGGCAGAAGGAAAGGGAGAGAGAGAATTCTCAAGCAGACTCCTTGTTGAGCTCAAAGCCAGATGTGGGGCTCAGTCCCCAAACCCCGAGATCATTATCTGAGCTGAATTCAAGAGTCAGCTGCTTAACCAACTGGGCTACCCAGGTGCCCCCTGAGTATCTTTTCAGAATTTCTGTGCACCTGTACAAATAAATATGAATATAGGTTCTTATCCGCCCCCCCCACACACCTGCCTTTACATAAAAGGGAGCATTTAAAATTGTTTATTGTTGTAAAATATGCATAACATAAAATATATCACTTTAACCCATTTAAAGTGTCTCATTCAGTAGCATTAAATACATCACATGTATAGTGTGCAGCCGTCACCACCATCCATCTTCAGAGCTCTTCGTCTTCCCAAACTGAAACTCTGTCCCCACTAAATACTAACTCCCTATTTCCCCCACACTTCCGCTCAGCCCCTGATGCCCACCATCCTCCCATTCTGTCTCTGGATTTGCCTATTCTATTTACCTTGTGTAAGTAGACTCATACAGTATTTGTCCTTTAGTGTCTGCCTTCTTGCAGTTAGGACAAGGTTGATATCCAGGATCTATAAAGAACTCCTCAAACTCAACACACACAAAACAGATAATCATATCAAAAAATGGGCAGAAGGTATGAACAGACACTTCTCCAATGAAGACATACAGATGGCTATCAGACACATGAAAAAATGTTCATCATCACTAGCCATCAGGGAGATTCAAATTAAAACCACATTGAGATACCAGTTACACCAGTTAGAATGGCCAAAATTAGCAAGACAGGAAACAACATGTGTTGGAGGGATGTGGAGAAAGGGGAACCCTCTTACACTGTTGGTGGGAATGCAAGTTGGTGCAGCCACTTTGGAGAACAGTGTGGAGATTCCTCAAGAAATTAAAAATAGAGCTTCCCTATGACCCTGCCATTGCACTACTAGGTATTTACCCCAAAGATACAGATGTAGTGAAAAGAAGGGCCATCTGTACCCCAATGTTCATAGCAGCAATGGCCACGGTCGCCAAACTGTGGAAAGAACCAAGATGCCCTTCAACGGACGAATGGATAAGGAAGATGTGGTCCATATACACTATGGAGTATTATGCCTCCATCAGAAAGGATGAATACCCAACTTTTGTAGCAACATGGACGGGACTGGAAGACATTATGCTGAGTGAAATAAGTCAAGCAGAGAGAGTCAATTATCATATGGTTTCACTTATTTGTGGAGCATAACAAATAGCATGGAGGACAAGGGGAGATGGAGAGGAGAAGGGCGTTGAGGGAAATTGGAAGGGGAGGTGAACCATGAGAGACTATGGACTCTGAAAAACAATCTGAGGGTTTTGAAGGGGCGGGGGGGTGGTGGGAGGTTGGGGGAACCAGGTGGTGGGTATTGGAGAGGGCACGGATTACATGGAGCACTGGGTGTGGTGCAAAAACAATGAATACTGTTACGCTGAAAATAAATTTAAAAAATTTTTTTAAAAAAGGACAATGTTTTCAAGTTCATCCACGTGCAATTTCAATCCAAGGTAGCTTGCTTTACACACTCTGCTACACCTTGCTTCCCCCAGCCCCTGGCCACTTAATAAATGCAGGACATCTCCTCTTATCAAAATTCTCTTCAGGGGCACCTGGATGGCTCAGTCAGTTCAGCATCCAACCCTTGATTTTGGCTCAGGTCATGAGCTTAGGGTCATGTGGTTGTACCCTGTGTCTGGGTCCACGCTGGTCCTGCTTAAGAGTCTCTCTTCCTCTCCTTCTGCTCCTCCCTGACTTCTAAAAAAAATAAATAAATATAACTCTCTCTGTACACTTTGCTATTTTTCTACAGCTACGTAGTATTCTGCTGTGTGGATGCCCCCTAGTTAATTTCACTCCCAGAGATGGACATTTTTCCATCCATTTGTTTTTAAGCTAACACTGCAGTGAAAAACTTTGTAGACACATCAGTTCACACATATGCGAGTGTATCAGTGGAAAAATTCCCCAGTGTGAGATTTCGGGCTTGAAGAATATATGTATTTGTGCTTTTTAAAAATCTCATTTATTTTTTTATTTTTACTTATTAAAAAAATTTTATCTATCTATTTGAGGGAGACAGAGAGAGAAAATGTGGGGGTGGGGGTGTCAGAGAGAGAAGCAGACTCCCCATTGAGCATGGAGCCAGACGCGGGGCTTGATCTTGGAACCCCAGGACCACAGCCTAAGCCAAAGGCAGATGCTTAACCAACTGAGCCACTCAGGAGCCCTGTGCTTTTTTTTTTTTTTTTTTAAGATTTATTTATTTATTTGAGAGAGTGAGAGCAAGGGGAGGGGTAGAGGCAGAGAGAGAATCTCAACCAGACCCCCTGGCGACTTTGGAGCCCAAAGTGGGGCTCGACCTCATGACCCTGAGAGCATGACCTGAGCGGAAATCAAGAGTCCAAGGCTTTACTGACTGAGCCATTCAGTCGCCCCTGTGTATTTGTGCTTTTTATAGACATTTCAAATTTTCCCTTTGGGGGATAGATTAATTCACACTCCCTCTGGCAACTAATGAGACTTTTGTTTCTCTATAGCCTCATTGACAGAGTGTATCAACCTTTGGATTTTTGCCAGTATAAAGGGTGGAAAACAGTATGTCAGAATGGGGAATATTTACATTTCTCTTCCACAAGTGCCGTGGAACATATTCCATATGTTCCAGAACTACTATAATTTTCTCTTTCCTCTCTGGCCACCTTCTTTATCCATTATTTTTTGGGTTGTTGATCTTTTTCTTCTTGATTTCTAGGGGTTCTTTATATATGAAGGAGATTTACTGTCTGGTTGTAAAATGAATTGTAAATATTTTTCCCAATTTGCCCTTTCTCCAAACTTTTATATTAATTAACACTACCATTTATTAAGGATTTGATGGGTGCCTGGTTTTGTGCTAGGTGTTTTAAACACACTATCTCATTTCAACCTTATGACATCATTTTTCATCTCTAAATACCATAGCATGCCTTTCTGGAAAATAAGGACATTTACACAAAGACAAATGTACAGTCATTATTCACTATCATCTTACACCACACACATATTCAAGTTTTCCTGAGTCTCTGAAACATCTTTTCGGGATTGATTTAGAGCAGCCCAGGTCAATAGAACTTTCTACAATCATGGGAGTGTTCTATATCTGTGCTTTCCAACATGGTAGCCACAGGGTACATGTGGTTATTGGGTGCTTGAAATGAGTTCAGGAGTAATGAGGAACTAAATTGTTCATTGCATTTTTATTTTAGTTACTTTTAGTTTTAATAGCTACATGGAAAATCATAGGTCAATATCCCTGATGAATACAGGTGCAAAAATCCTCACCAAAATATTAGTGAACCAAATTCAACAATACATTTAAAGGATCACACACCATGATTAAGAGGGATTTATTCCAGGGATGCTAGAATGGCTCAGTATTTGCAAATCAATGTGATACACCACATTAACAAAATGATAAAAGTCATATGATCATCTCCATAGATGCAAAAAAGCATTTGACAAAATTCAATATATTTTCATGATGAAAACTCTCAACAGTCTGGGCATAGAGGGAAAATAGCTCAACCTGATAAAGGCCATCTTTGACAAGCCCACAGCAGACATCATACTCACTGGTGAAACACTGGAAGCTTTTCTCCTAACATAGGAACAAGAGAAGGGCACCTGTTGCCATTACTTTTATTCAACACAGTACTGGAAATGTTAGCCGGAGCAATTTGGCAAGAGAGGGAGGGTGCTCCTGGTGTCTCATGGTGGCCAGGATACTGCCCAGTATCCTATGATGCAGAGGACAGTCCCTCGCCACAAAGAGCAATTTGGCCCTGGAAAATCCCCCCTTTTTTCCGGGACTGACTTATTGAAGACACACCCCACCCTCTGCTCTGGATTTGTCTGTTGCTTCCTGATGTTTTCTTTTGCTTTTTGGTTTTTTGTTGTTGGTTTTGTTTTGTTAAGATTTTATTTATTTTAGAGGAGCAGGGAGGGGCAGAGGGAGAGGGACGAATAATCTCAAGCAAACTCCTTGCTGAGTTCAGAGCCGGACAAGGGGCTTGATCCCATGACCCCCAGATCACGACCAGAACCAAAACCAAGAGTCAGATGCCCTATAGACTGAGCTACCCAGGGGCCCCTGATGTGGACATTTGTCTCTATTCTTTCCATTTTGTGCAAACTGGATGTTAGGTTGAGAGAATCAGAGTCAGGTTTAACATTTTGGCAAGATGTGTCATAGGGGAAGCTATGAACTTACTTCTGAGGCCACAGGTCCCTTTCCTGTGGTGCGGAGCTTCATTGCAACTAACGCTGGTGACAGTCTGGCTTCCGTGATGAAGTCCACTCTCCTACAGCCAGCAAGCCACCCGGCACCCTGTGTGTGTTTTGTTCCCTATCATCCTTTCACCTGACACTTTATAATGCCCACCGATGATCACTGCCAAAATCAATTATTTCCTCAACTTTTGCAAAATGGTGATTTTTCTTTTTTTTTAATTTTTTATTTATTTATTGGGGCACCTGGGTGGCTCAGTGGGTTAAAGCCTCTGCCTTCGGCTCAGGTCATGATCCCAGGGTCCTGGGATCGAGCCCTGCTTCGGGCTCTCTGCTTGGCGGGGGGCCTGCTTCCCTTCCTCTCTCTCTGCCTACTTGTGATTTCTGTCTGTTGAATAAATAAATAAAATCTTAAAAATACATATTTTTAAATTTATGACAAAAATAGCGAGAGGGGGAAAACAAGCACGGGAGAGCTGGAGAGGGAGAAGCAGACTCCCCATCAAGCAGGGAGCCCGATGTGGGGCTCAATCCCCGGACCCTGGGATCATGACTCGAGCCAAAGGCAGACGCTTAACCAACTGAGCCACCCAGGTGCTCCAGAAAATGGGGATTTTTCTAATTCTCCCATTCCTCCTAAATTTTTTTTAAAAGATTTTATTTATTTATTTGACAGACAGAGATTACAAGTAGGCAGAGAGGCAGGCAGAGAGAGAGAGAGAGAAGAAAGCAGGCTCCCTGCTGAGCAGAGCACCCGATGCGGGGCTCGATCCCAGGACCCTGGGATCATGACCTGAGCCGAAGGCAGAGGCTTTGACCCACTGAGCCACCCAGGAGCCCCCTCCTAAATTTTTAAGCTGGCATTCTTCTTGGGCTGTTAGTGACCACTACAGCTAACACTGGGGAGGCAAGACCATCCTTAATCCCTTACTTTTAAGTACCAGTGTGTCTGAAGGGCGTTGGTCAAACAGCCACTTTCAATAGTATGTGTACGTGTTTTTAACTTTCAAATTGGAGCATAACGTACATAAAGTGCACAGATTTTTTAATAATTTTTTTTATTTATTTACTTGAGAGAGAGAGTGTGAGCAAGGGGAGGAGCAGAGGGAGAGGGACAGGCAGACTCCACACTGAGTACAGAGTCCTACACAGAGCCTGATTTCACAACCCTGAGATCATGACCTGAGCTGAAATCAAAAGTCAGATGCTTAACCCACTGAGCCACCCAGGTGCCCCAAGTACATGGTCTTTGAATGGAGAGCTCAGGGCATCTTTATATACCCATGCAAGTACTATCAGATTAAAAAAAAAAATTAGAACACTTCTAGCCCACACTGTCTTCCCTGCCACAAAGGCTTATGATGAATATTTGTGATTGAAGAAATAATTTTCAGGCTTGGCTGTGCCCACCTTGGGGCTTAGGGATGCCAGGAAGGTGGGGAAATGGGTGGGAGGTGGAAATAGGGCTTCTAGTTCCCATTCCCCACAGGACTGGCCCTGGGACCTCCACCTGTCACACAGCATCTGCAGGGCTGAGTGACTTGCCCTGCCAGCTCGGATTTATCCTGGACACCTTATGCCTAGAAGTCTCATGAATTCTTGGGGGGACTTGTCAGGGCTGGGGCTCAGCCAGTGTTTCCAGGCAGGTTGGGACTGCTGCTGCATCGCTTCTTCCTTCGAGGTTCATATCCAGGGGCATGAAAGCACATTGGAAAGTCCCAGAAAAGGAGACAGGCTGTCTAGGCTCTGCTGCCTCCAGTCCTGTGATCCTAAGGGAGCACCTTCCCCCTCTGAGATGCTGCTTGTTTACCCATCTATTGGGGGGAATATTCCACTTTGCTGAGTTGTTGGGAGGATATCTGAGAAGTCATCTGGCTACCTGTATTTCTCTGACTTCACCTCTGACACTTTTCTCTTTGCTCATTCTCCCCCAGCCAGATGTTTGTTCCTTCCCTGCCTGGCTTTTGCCTCTGCAGTTCCCTCCAACTTGGTTTTATGGGGCTTGCTTCTCACTACTCAATGCTCAGTTTGCCTGACCCCTCCTCCAGGGACACAGGCTCCAGCACCCTCTCTCACTCCTCCCCACATCCTCTTATGGTGCTCTTACAGCCCGCAGAAACCTATCTCATGTATTAATTTCACTAATGATTGTGTCTCCCCTGGTAGAATGCAAGGTCTAAGGATTTGTCTGCTTTCTTTATTTTTACAGCCCAGGTCTTGCACAGAGGAAGTGTGAAATTGGTTGAACCAGGAAACAAGCTCGGAGATAGAGACACTTTGTCTCATTGTCACACAGCCAGAGTGGAATTAGAACCATGGGCTCTGAGCCTTTGCTTTTATTTTCCTCACCACTTCTGGTGGAGACGAGGGCGCAAAATTTGAAGAGCGGGGTACCAAAACCCTCACTTATCAAGATAATATTTTGAAAAATCAAAATTAAAGCAAAAAAAATTCAATGATTAAAATACGTTTTTGGGGCACCTGAGTGGCTCAGTGGGTTAAGCCTCTGCTTTCACAGCTCGGGTCATGATCTCAGGGTCCTGAGATCAAGCCCCGCATCAGGTTTTCTGCTCAGCAGGGAGCCTGCTTCCTCCTCTCTCTGCCTGACTCTCTGCCTACTCGTGATCTCTGTTTGTCAAATAAATAAAATCTTTAAAAAAAATAAAATAAAATACGGTTTTGTTTTTAGAGAAGTAAAAGACAAGATCCGATCCTACACTTGGATGACTCACCTTACCTTAATCTCAGTCTTGGCGGATCTTACCTTTATTTAAAATTTCGGTATTTTGCTCTTCATGGATTTTTTTCCCATTAATTTTGATACTTAAAAAATACTGGGAAAAAATAGTGGATTAGAATGTCATTTATCTTGATTGAGTTTTTGCGCCAGAGGCTAGCTCACCCTAATCTTAACCCGCTTCTGTCTCTTCTCGCCGGCGGAAACTGAGGCGAGGAGGACGGTGTTGGGGAGCGCAATGGGGGGGGGGCGGGGTGGAGCCCTGAAGGGCAGCCGGAGCTCCCCTGAGAGGGGCTGGGTGCCGACCTTTGCTTATCGCCCCCGATAGAAGCCTCTAATTAAATCCACCGCCTGCGGGAGACCTTTCCCAGGGCCCTCCGTACCGCCTGCGGGGCCGAGATAGCCGCGGCTGTCCCGGCAGCTGTGACCTTTCCCGGCTGGAGAGGGCGGGGAAGCGGGAGCAGGCGCGGAGGCCGGGTCTAGACAGAGGTGGCCGCGGGTGGGGCGGCGGGGGAAGTTTGCTCAGGGGACGGGACCTGGGACCGAACCCCACCTTGGTTCCCCACGACCATCCCACCGCCAGAGGGCAATGAGGGTAGGGTAAGAGCGCCCAGTGACGTCATCGAACCCCTAGCCCGGCCCCCGCAGCTGACGTCACAGAAGAACAGGGCACGTCACCATATTCCTCCCGCGACGTAAGCGCGCGATGCCAGGAACTGACCCGCCGGGGAAACGAGCAGTCTGAAGGAACAGAGCTTTCCTTTCTCGCCTTTTATAGTTGGTAAGGCGTTTAAAGTACGCAGAGCGGACTACCATTCCCAGTTGGCCTTGCGTGTCGCGCATGCGCACGGTTCCCAGCTAGAGAGCGCGGCAAACCTTTGGAATAGACTGACGTCCCCTTAGGGGAAACATAAGGCAGGTTTTACAGCCGCAAACCAATCCCTACCTCACAGACCCCACCCCTTTATTCTTAGGCCGCGGCTTCCTTGCGGGAGTGACGGGTTCTCCTGCCTTTGAGGGCTCAGTTTCCTTTGATGGACATGCACACCGATGAATCAGAGCGCCGAGAAGTCGAGAGTGTGTTGAAAAGCGTGACTTGGGACCAATAGTTTAGGAGCAGGACCTAGGCCCGTCCAATCACTTCTCTCGGCACCGCCAATCACCCGGGACTCCGCCCCCGCCCGTGACGTGTGTAGGGTGGGTAGCAACAGTTGCCCCGGTGAGGGAAACGGAGGCGCCATAGCCACGGTAGTCGTGGCGACCAAGCAACCCGGCAACGCGAGTCAACAACAACAACCGCCTGGCCGACCCCCACCCCCACCCCCCCCACCCGGCCCAGGGACCCCGGCACGTTCCGTCCCCCTCCCAACATCGCCTCCGAGACCTCTGGAAAGCCCTTCTGCGGACAGAAGTAGGAAGAAGCCGAGGTAACCGAGGCAGCCCCAGGGTGGCGGGCCGGGCCAGGGAGGGCGGCGGGGCCCGGGCGGCGGGTGTCGCTGTAATCATAGTCCGGGGGGAAGGGGCGGTCGGTCAAAATGGCGGCGGCGACTGTCGGGGCCGTGGGGGAGGGGGCCGGGGCCCGGCTGGGGCGACACCACCCGCCCCTGGGGTCCGGGGCCCAGCCCCCGCAAGGGGCGGGCGCTAGCAGGCCGGCGGCGAGTGGAGGTCGGCGGGACGGGGCGGGGGGCTTTTATATCTTGGGAGGTGCGGAGAGGCGGGCCTGGGGAGGCTGGGCCAATGGGAGCGAGGGAGGGGCGAGGCGGGGCCGAGGTGAGTGGGCGGGACCAGGTCGTAGGTGTGGGCGGGGCCGACGGGTTCCGGGGGGGTTGGGGGGAGCCGGGTGGGGCACCTGCCGCCTGGGCCTTACAGCGTGCCAAAGGGATGGGAGGCCACCTGTGCCGCGTCGCTTTAGAATCCCCCCTCCCCTTGCCCAGTCATTCCTGGTACACAGTGTCTGCCACATCTCAGGCCTCAGTTTTCCATCCTGTGAAGTGGGGAGAATCGTTGCTGTCGTCCCCTTTCTGCATTTCAGGGACTCCTAACTCCTTTCAGAAATTTCTCTAGGGCTCATCTTTGAACTTTTACCCCATGCGCTGTTTTTGAATGTGGTTTGATAGAACTGTTAGCTAATCTTAATTTCAAACACTGCTGTCCGCTCATAAATCTGCCTTCTTCTCTCTGAGAGAAGGCAAAGGGAGACAAAGTTTCATGGAGAAGCTGTGGGCTAGGAATATGGCTTTAGCCGGGAGGATTTAGTTTGCAGAAATCGGAGCCCATGGCAGGGAGGAGTGATCTCGGGTGACTGAGACAGCACAGAAACTTCAATGCTTCTCCATGGGCTGTTCTCTTAGGTCTGGTGTCCCTGAGCAGAAGGTTTGTTTTCTGGAGATGGATTGATTTCTAACCATTCAGGCCATCAAGGTCTCCCCTTCTGGGGATGGTTAGCAAATGGCGCCGAGGAAGTTTCTTAGATTTCTTAAACTGCTTCTCTTGGCCAGACACATGTTTTTGTGTCAGTCAAGTTGGTGTCAACCGGGTCACATGTCACTGAGGAGGTACCAGCCTCCAGAGCCACGTGGGCAGGCGCAGGACATCAAGATCAGAGGGAGAGGGAAGTGTTCCATGTTTGTTACAGGAGAATCTGAGCGAACGCTTTGCTGGGAAACAGGATCTGCCAGCTTGGGGAAGAATTTATTTTTTTCAAACAGCCAGCTGGGCCAAGTCCACTTTGCTTATTCTCTGTCTTGCTTTGGAGCTTGGCATCAGCAGAGCAGAGTGGTGGTGTGCAAATTTCAGCCTTTTTCTTTTAAAATCATTAAACTTCAAGGAGAAGAATTATTTCAGGCTCTCCTAAAGCTTTCCCTCAAGAATTTGAGATAAGGTTGCGTGGGGGGGGATGTGTCTCACTTCTCCAGAGACTTTTTCTAGACCAGGTCCTCTTTGAGAGGTGACAGGACCCCTTTGAAGCTTAGGAAGGGTGGAGATTAATTTTCAGTACCAATATGGAAATGCCAGGTCTGCCTGAAAGGTCATCACCACTGTTGGAAAGGCAAATTTTGAGCAGAAGGTGATACTACCGATCACCTAGTCTTGTTAACTGCCTCTCCCCTGCCGTAACTTTTGTATTTGAAGGGCCCAAGCCCAAAGGGGTCTTTCCACGAGGGTAGAGAGCACTGGTTTGGTTTGCTTTTGGAAACAATCAACTGCTTTCTAGCTGTGTGCCCGTGGATGCATTACTTTACTTCTCTGGACCTCAGTTTCCTCCTGTCTAAGCTAGGGGCAGTGATCAATGGTAATCATTTTAAGCTCATTATCACTGTGTTATGGATCCCGTAAAAGAATACACGTTGAGCATCAGATACCTAGTAATTGCTCAGATGCTCTTAGCTGCCACTGTTGTTCTCATGATTGGCCCTTCTTGCTCAGCTCTCTGAATTACACTGCTCGCATTTATTTTTATCATTTTGAATTGGGTGAGAGCCTAGTGGCTTAAAAGGTTGACTCACTTGCTGGGCTGTGTGGGCTGGTGACAGAGATGACAGAGATCCCAGGAAGCTGGATACCAGGACTCCAGTTTCTAGTGAGAAAATGTCATTCCCCTTGCTCCTGAATAGCCTTTCTGCCGCTTTAGGAGAGTAGCCAAAAAGAAAAATTCTCCTGGGCCTGGGCCCAGACTCAGCCCCAAGGCTTCCAAGAGGCAGCTGGGTGAGCCAGGGGTGTGGGTGTCGTGGGAATGGAGCTGAAGTCCTTGCCTTTCCCTCCCCATGTACGTCTCAATAGCTCGGGGATGGGCCAGGCAGACTTCTCCAGGGACGTGGTCTGCAGATAGCCACTGGACAGTGCTCTTCTTGGGCCGGGCGCCCCATTCTGGGCCATTGGGCACCAGCCACCTCTGCTGCTTAAGCCTGCTGCCGGCAGAGGCAGGAGGCAGGAACTGGTTCACAAGGGCTCATCAATTGGTAAACTCAAACTGGCCTTTGACACTTACTAGCAAGGTGCTCCTGGCATGGGGACACGTATTTGACAGTAAAAGTTGAGCTCCTACTATGTGCCCATCAGTGTTCTAGGAGCTGGAGGTACAGTAATGGGCAAGGCAGGCAGGGTCTCTGCCATTGAGGAGCTTGTATTTCTGGTCATGGAGGAAAGGGGAACTATGAATAGGAAAATAAACAAACAAGGAAATACAGGGCCAGGAAGAAAACAAAATAAGAGTGTGTGCTTCAGAGTACTTGGGGTTGGGGGAGGAGAGCACACCTGAGACCCAAGAAGGTGACATATAAGCTGAGATCTGAATGATAAGTAGCCAGCAGCGGAGAATGGGGGTAGAGGTGAGGAGAGCATGTCAGTCAGGTGGAAGAGTCTGGTACAAGGGTCCTGAGGCAGGAGGAGGAGGCCTGGAGCATTCTAGGAGCAAGAGCCTGTTTGACTAGAACATTCAAGGTGAGATAGGAGGGACCTCAAGGCCCCATAATGCTTGGGAAGGGCTCTGGATTTTATTTCGTCTCTGTGATAAGAGCTGTGGAGCCTTCTGAATAGAAGGGCAACAAGATATGATTTGTGCTTTCAAAGGATCTTTTTTTTTTTTTAAAGGTATTTGAGAGAGAGCAAGAGTGCAAGCAGGGGGCAGGGGTAGAGGGAGAAGCAGACTCCCCGCTGAGCAGAGAGCCCAATGCAGGACCTGATCCCATGACCCTAGGTTCATGACCCAAAACAAAGGCAGATGCTAAACGGACTGAGCCATCCAGGTGCCCTCAAAGGATCTTAAGGACTACAGAGGCCAGAGTGGAGCGTGGAGCCAGTAATGAGGATGTTGGAGGGGTCCAGGAAAGAGATGGAGACAGGTCAGAGTAGCAGGGTATTGATGAAGGTGGAGAGAAGTGTCCAGCTTTAGGATCTATTTTGAAGGAATCATTGAGAAGTCCTGAAAACTAACTGGATATGGAAGATGAAGGAAACCTACATCCTTATATTTATTTTCCCTATTCCACTGCAGTGTTCCTCAACAGAGCCATTCTGCAGATGAGGAAAGGGAGTTTTCTTTCCATTTCCTTGGGAGGGCCTTGTGCAAGACATAAACCATTCGGTTATAGAATCTGGAATCCAAACCAGAGGTCGGCAAACTGTGGCTGCCATCTGGTTTTGTGTGGCCTGTGAATTAAGAATAATTTTTTTTTATACTTTTAAATGATTGAGGAAAAAATTAAAAGAGAAAATTTTGTGGCCCAAATAAAATGTCAGGACATGTGATACTATATGAAATTCATATCTCATTGTCTATAAATAAAATTTTATTAGCACATAACCATGTTCGTCTGTTTACATATTATCTATGGCTGCTTTCCCACTGCAGTGGCAGAGTTGACTAGTTGCAACAGAGGCTAGGCTGTCTGCCCACAAAGGCAAAAGTTTTGGCTGTGGCCCTTTCCAGAAGTTTGCTGGCCCTGATCTGAAGTAATTGATTCAAACATTCTCCAAAAACAGCTGTTGGCTTTGAAGTTAGATGCAGCCATTGGTGCTTTTCTTGGCAGTTTCATTGCCAAGGAACAAATTTGTTGAGGGACTTCCTTGTTTCGTGTTCCCTGCTCTGGAAAGAAAGGGATCTCATACTGTTTAAATATTTGTGACTTATTTCTCTCTAGAGAGCACCTTGCAGACCTCTGCTTGCCCTAGTCATCCACACATGGAAAGGAAAGGGCTCCCTGGTCGAATAATTGTGGGACACTTGGTATCCTGAATTGCCCTTCCTAGAGATTGACAATGACAATGAAGAGGGCCTCCAATAGAGAAGTGGGTTTAACTGTTTCATTAATCTCCCCTTCACCTTTTCAAGCTTGGCCTTTCAGTCTTCGATGTCACCTCCCTGCCCCTGAGTGGAAGGGATGGGGCATGCGGGCTTTGTAGCTCAAGGAGGAGCAAACACCGGCAAGTGTGGAGCTTTGAAAGCCCTTTCCTTGTGGGCGGTACCAAGGGAGCACGCTCTGCTAGGGCCCAGAAAGCCCAGGCCAGGGTTTTCCAGAGCGTTCCCTCAAGGCCAGCAAGCTTGGAATCATCCTGAGGGAGAGTTAGCTCAAACAGCAGACTCTGGGGCCATCCCAGACTCCTTGGGCAGAAGCACTCAGGAATCTGCATTTACCTAGCTATGCAGGTGATGCTGATGAACACCAACAGAGTTGGATTTCCCCTTGGGCACCTCCTTCCTAGAGCCCGAGGAATGTGTGTTTCCTTCCCCTCGCTTCTCCATCGCCACCTGGCATGGGCATTTGTTAGTGACAAGGATAAGAATGGCTTCCACGTCTCAGTCCTTACTGGGTACTGGGCTTGTATCATTGGATCCTTATGACAGCCCTCTGAGTTGGTGTCCTCATTATCCCCAGTACAGATGGAGAAACTGAGGCCCAGAGGAAGGTCAGTAACATGTTTGTGAATGAAGAGGCAGGTCAGGGTTCGTGTCAAGGTGGGTCTGACACCAGGCAGACAGACCTGATCAGCTCCTGGCCTGGACCAGAATTTGGACCCAGTGGTGTGAGGAGCCCCCAGGAGGTAGCTAGCCCCTCTAATGCTGGCAGGAAGGATTTGGGAGGGCAGGAGCTGGGGGAAAGTGACTTCTTCTTGTGTGTGGCAGGTGTTTAATCTCTGTGGATGGGGCTCAGGTCTCCCTGTCTGAGATACAGGGATGATGCTATCTACTGAGTGTAAGAAATAAAACGAGCCCCATGCTTGGCTCCAAGTAGGGCTGGGGGCTAAGGGCACACATCTGGAGATCAGAGAGACCTGGATTCAAATCGTCTTTTACCAGTTGCTGGGCACCCTTCACACGGTGTTGCTCATCTGTGAAATGGTCACGGTGGCTCCTCCCTCAGGGGGCTGCAGGACAGAGGCAAGCACAGCAGAGACTCGTGGGGCTTCTGGTCAACCAGCAGTAGTTGCTTTCCCCACCCCCCTCCTCTTGCAAATCCCACTCTTAAACACCCGTGGCTGGAGGGCCGCCCCCTGGCACATGATGGCACACAGGTGCTCCAGGGTTAGTGCAGAAAGGCCTCTGGCTCCGTGGCCCTGGGGGCTTGGAGTGCCTGCGAATGTTACCAGCGACCGAACGCAGGCAGGACTATTCAACTTAAATACTTCCCTGGGCCAGGCAGGGGCCACGAAGGTATGGGGGCTGGAGCTTCTCCTCGTTACCACTCCAGTGTTGGTTCCACCATCCTCAAATGCTCAGGGGTTGGGGATGGCACCGGTTAGTGTGGGCAGCAGGGAAGCCATGTGCCCTTCTTCTGATGAGGCAGGGCTGGGGTGAGAGAGAGGGTGGTGCTTAGCACAGGCATGGGGGGGTCATGAGCTAGAAGGGACAGAACTAGGCAAGAGGGATGGGTTGCCTAGCCCAGGACCCGGGAGAAGGAATATAAGCCTTCAGCAGCCCGAAAAGCTACCTCTGCCTGGTTGGGCCAGCCCCATTCCGAGGTCAGCAGTGACTGGTGAGCCTGCCCTGTGGCTAGGGCCTGCTCTCAGCCCAGCGCCCCTGGACTCAGAAGGGCACTCTTCCTGGGATGAGCTCATATCTGGTATCGTAGCCCATTTTGGTCCATTCAAGGGCCTGAAAGTCTCTGTGGCCACAAGCTGCTCTCAGGGCTTTTTGGACTCAAACACCTTTCCCTTTCTGGCGCCCCACTGGAAATGATACTCAGCCAAGAATCCAAGCCCAAACAACAGGCATGTAGGGAACTGGGACAGGCCAGTCGGAAGGCAGCTTTCCCCACGACTTTACCTTCCAGCAGTTAGCCAACTGCTGCTGTGCTCAGAATGCCCAGGATTCCGCCTCTGCCTGCTGTGTGGTCTGGGGCAAGTTCCTCAACCTCTCTGAGCCTCAGCTCCTCATCTGGCGGAGCAGACCCAAACCCAGACACGGTTGTTGCAAAGTTTAAAATGAAACAATGTAGAGAAAGCATTCAGCACACACACAGGCTGCATGAGGGCATGAGCCCTCAGGAGAGAGGGACCGTGTGTCTCCCACCCTCCCCAACCTTCCTTTACCACAGGGGTCCTCCGGGCACCAGGGCCCGGGGAGGAAGAAGGCAGAAGTCCTGGACTGGGGTGAGTGGAAGAGGCATAGATCAGTCTCAGTCCGTAACCAGTTCCCCTGCAGTGATGGGCTGGCTGGATCTGGCCACCAGCCTCCAGATTTAATTAAGTTAGTGACGAACCTAAACGTGTCTCTAGGGAGCCAGGAACTGTCCCTGGTTTCCTCTGCTTGTCAATTAATTCTTGCTTTTCCTTCCTTTTTTTTTTTTTTTTCTGTTTCCCTCCTCCTCCTCTTCTTCCCAAGGAAGAAGAAAAAAAGCCTTATTTATTATCATTTTCCCCACTGTTGGCATGGCAACACCAGCGTACGTTACCGAGCTTCAAGCAGCCCCGCAGCCAGCCCCACCACCACAGGCCCCGCCCCAGCCCCCGCCGCCACCAGCGGCGCCCCAGCCCCCCCAGCCGCCTGCCACCGCCGCTACCCCCCAGCCCCAGTATGTCACTGAGCTGCAGAGCCCCCAGCCCCAGGCGCAGCCACCAGGCAGCCAGAAGCAGTACGTGACAGAGCTGCCGGCCACCCCCACGCCCTCGCAGCCGGCTGGCGCACCCACCCCGTCCCCGGCGTCCCAGCAGTACATCGTGGTCACCGTCTCTGGTAAGTGGACACGCACTCAGAGCCAGCGTGCTCTGTGAATAACTCAGAGAGGAGTTTGGGGAGCCAGGCATCCTGGATGTGGGGGGCACAGTGATGCCCTCCCTCTGTCACTGTGCCTGTCACCAGCATGGCAGCTTTCAAATTCGCTGGCTTTCCCCTGTGAGACTTGGGAGGGTGTTTCTGGGGAAGGAGTCGTTAGGCCGAGCAACGAGGCTTCTATCCACCTAAACTCCTTCCCGCTGGGGCAGCTCTTAGGGCTGTTTCTGTCTCTGTCCCCAAGTAAACTGCCACTTGAGGGAAGGACTGGGTGGGAGACTTAAAGTTCGCAAGCATCTCTCTCGGAGGTGGAAGGTGAGGACCCAGCCGCTGCACTCCTGGCCTGGGTTATTCCTTACCACACCCTCGGCCGCTCTGCCTGTTTCCTCGTCCGTAAAGGGCTGGTAACAGCTTCGTGAGCTCGGGATACGTGCGAGGTGTTCACAGAGGCATTTCATGGAGGTCAGCTGGGAGGCCTCTCCCGAGATGCAACCTTTTCGGTTCTGGCAGGACCCAGGGGCCGAGGGAGGCCATTGGTTGGGCAATTTCGTGATCATATGGCCAAGGACCCATTTCTCACGGTGGCTCCCCTTACAGCCATGGAGAAAGTGATCCAGAAGCTCAGGTTGTGACACCCTGATTCCTGCCTAGACCATCTTCCCTGTGCCCCAGTTCCTTCCAGGATGGAGATGGGCCGAGCTGGGCCGAGCAGAAGGAACTGGGAGCAGAGGGTCAGGGCAGGCAGTCATTCCCCCGAGAAGGTGGAGCTCAGACCAGGACTGGGCATCATCCATGGCTTCCAGTGTGTTTAGCGGAGTGGGGAGAATGTGGTGAACCACACCCTCCACCCCGGCCCGATCTTTCCAGAGTGGAAAAGGAATGGATGGAAATCATAAAGGTATCTTGGGAGGCTGTGGAAGGGGCAGGTCAAGACTGGGTTTAGGAAGATAGGACAATATAGAGTGACACATGGCAGCTGACATGGCCCCATGGGACCAGAGCAGGTGTAGCCGGGGCCCTGAGCAGCCTCCTTTAGGCTCCTGGCAGTGTCGAGGTCCCCAGAGAGGGATGAGGGTGGTGACTCTTTACCACAGGGACTGGTTCTGGAGGGATGTCATGTGAGAGCACCAGCCATGGACGTGGCCAGGGTCCCCAGGTCACAAATCTCCAGCCTGTTCCCGGCACTGCCCAGTTATTCTGCTAGGTTTTCTCACCAGCATGCTCCCTCCCCACACAAGAAACCCACCCCCACCTCCATCATCTTGTTTCATTCCGTGCTCCTTACCCCTGACCCCACTGCCTACCTCACTGGGAACAGGTGCCACCACATATCAAGAAGGACCCCATCTCACCTGAGCCAGCCTCACACCTCCCAGGCCATCCCCTCCAAGGCTTTATCGCTTGGTCCCTGTCTTGCAAATCTTTTCCCACCGGCCTGCTGGGATGAGACACCTCCCGATTTAATCGGAAACCCCAGTTCCTGTACCCTTTCAGCCGCTGCCCACGTCTTCACTTCCTTTTAAGTCGGAATTCCTTGAAGGATTCACCCTCCCTTCCTTAACTCGTGCTCTCTCCTCTGCTGCCTCTGCCTTTCCCCTCCTGCACCCCAGTCACTCCAGTCGCCCACAGCCCCCACCTTGCCCATCTGCTGCTCATTCTTGGTACTCCTCTTCCTTGGTCCCTGGGAAGTACCTGACATACTTGTCCCCTTCCTCCCGGAACCGCCTCCTGTCCTGGTCCCTACCTACTTTTCTGCCTCCTTTCTCCATCCCCTTTGCTGCTTCCTCCTCATCGCCCTTCATGGGGGCCTAGTCCAGCGTCTCAGCTTCCACTGCCACCTTGGTGCTAACAACATGCCCACATCGCGGCCTGTGCCTTGGGCTATGGCCGTGAACCCCAGCCTGTGACGCATCCACTCAGGATTGAATGGGCCTCTCAAGCCAGCACTGCCTAATAGAACCTTGGATTTTTCCCCTCATCCAATCACACCCTCTTCCGAGACTTTTTCATCCTAACAAACAGCAGCCCCGGGCCTGGGTCAGCATGGATCCCTGCCCTGCCCATCTTCGAGCAAGACCTCTCGTCCCGGCATCTGCTCCCAGAACCTACCACCTCTGCCACCTCCAGGGCCCCCAACCCAGTTCAACCTCCGCCCTCGCCGGTCACTGTCCACCCCTGCAGTGACCAGGAGGGAGCCCAACACAGCCCAGTTCGATGCAGATGATTCTGAGGCAGATGGCCCTGGGGTCACTGCCTGAGAAACCCTGACTTTGGCGTTCTTCTCTGAGGACAGATAGCCCCCGTGGCCCCTTCCACTAGGGAAGGGCTTTAAAAGCTCCACACTGCCTGTATCCCCTGCTGACAATTTCCTAGCCTCCCAACTTCGGTCTCGAAGGCCTGTCAGCCCCCCAAGCCTCACCCGGCCCCATCCGCCCCCTCCCACACCTGCTGCAGCCCTCCTGGCCTTCCCGCAGCGCCAAAAACCCACAAGGCTCAGTCTGGCCTCCCAGTCTTTGCACTTGCAGTGCCCTCTGCCTGGAGCGCTCCGTCCCCAACCCCCTGGTGGCTCGGCCCTTGTGTTCTGGTGTTGGCTCAGATGCTGCCTCCCTGACGCCCACATCCCCCACCTCCACTGCTCACGCCCTGTGTCCTCACTTTGCTTTTTCTTCTTCTTAACACTTATGTCACCTGAAGTGCTGACGATGGTGAGGATGTCCATCCCTTGTCCCTGAGGGTGGGGCTCTGTCCACCGAGTCCCTGTGCCATGAACAGCCACTAGAAGCCTGGCCCGACCCATCACAGCCCTCACAGTCTGCTAGCCCCGGGCAGCTGAGAGCAGGTGGGAGGCCTCGCCCGTCACTGCTGGAGGACTTTGGTCAGCCTACAGGGCATCCGGTTGGCTCTAGACCTCCTAGGTGCTGGCTTTGGCTGCTTTGGGGCTCCGGGGTCCTCAGGGCAAGGGTCCGGAGAGGGCACATGGCTCCAGGCCCCAGAGCACCCGGACTCCCGTCACATTCGTCTCTCCTCCTCAGCCTCTCCAGTTCTTCCTGCTGCATGCCCCGGGGGTCTCTGGTGCTTAGAGGTCAAGGCCTTTGTTCCCGCTCCCCGGATCCCCCATCGCACCACAAGGCCGCTATGTGCTACTGGGCTGCAGTGAATGGGCTGCTGGTGCGACTCTCAGGATTCCTTCTTTGGTCTCATGGTACCTTGACGGCCTTTCACAGGGGTCCTTTGCCCTGTTGCTCCCTGTTCCAGCGGCAGTGAGGCTGTCCCCTGAAGGGTGACTGGGTGATGCTTCCTTGATACCTTTTCTGAGGAAGAGGAGGTTGGCTGCACCTTGTCACTCCGTTTGCCCCGTTTACCCTTCCCCCCGCCCCTTGCAGTGATTTCCCAGCATTCCTCCATGACCCTCTCCTGGGTTAGTGTCCCTTTTCAGCTAAGGGTAGCCTTTGAGCCACTTGAGCCTGTCCCAGGCTTGGCGGGGTGGGGGTGGAGGGTAACTGACACCAGTAAAGGCTGCAGCAAGGTGCCTGGGGCTCCGTGGGAGCCAGAGCAATCTGAGCTGACCAGGGACCCGGGGAGGCGCAGGGAGGGGACAGGCGGGGCCCCAGACCCACCTTGGAGCCCAGGCTGGAAGCCAGCTGGGAACGACACCACAGGCAGCTCATCCAGCCCGGTCCTCGTGGGCTCTGCCCTAAGGTGTCTTTGGAGCTGATGGGAAGGGAGCTCCAGTTTCCCTGCTCAGGAACAGCCCTCTAGATCTGTAAGGCCCTGTCCTCACAGGCCGCCACACTCGCACCCGAAACTCGGGGCAGAAGGAGGACACTGTGGGTCCCGATAGCCACCCCCAGGAAGGTAAAAGCAAGCCTGCCTGCGAAAGACAGCGCTGGGCTGAAGGGACGCCTGCAGCTGGCCTTTCCTCTCTGCTTCTCTCACTCTCGGAGTCTTGGGAATCCAGCAAGTGTCCGTGAGAGAGATGGGGGGCTGTTTCTCAGCATCTCCCATCACAGTTGGGGAAACGGTCAGGACAGGCAAGGGACCCAGGAGCCACTGGCCCTTTCAGAGGCCCTGACTGAAATCATCTCCAGGAGCAAAGGATCAGGAGGGAGGGAGCCAGACGCCGCCCCCGCCCCCAGCCATCCATGAGGCGTGGGACCCCAGGTCGTCATCAAGCCTCTTGGGCTTCCTTCAGTCTTCCCCCTCAGAGCTTGCGGCACTGGAGATGTGAGCAGGTCTCAGTGGGGAAGTGCAGGGCCCAGGGAGGAAGAGATGCTCATCAGATTGAGGGACAGGAAATCAGCTGCCACTTCCTGACTACAGACTTGAGACTGCGGGGGCCCTCCCTGGTCTCATGCACATGCCCAGAATGGAGAAGGCGGACAGACAGATGAAGAGGCTTGCAGACTTAATACTCCAACCCCCAACACACACACACACACACACACACACACACACACACACAAAACGAGGGCAAGACACGGGCAGGCAGGGACGTACACACACAGGAAGTCTTTCATCCGGACAGTAGACTCTAGAATCTCACCTGCTTATCCTCAGGGTACAGCCCAGCATGCCTGGCAGATGTGAGGGTCCCAGCCTTGAGAGCCAGCCAAGACTGTTTTCCTGGGGCTTCCCCATCCCAGGCAGATCCCTGATATCAGCAGGTCCCCAGGCCTCCCAAATGCTAAGGGTCCCACTAACTGAAGGATCAGCCTCGGCATTTTCTTCCAAGCCTCCAGGCCCGGGTAGCTGGGGCCAGCCCCCCACTCACTGTCCACCCTGAACTAGGCAAAAACCTGTCCGAGGCCGCCTCGGTTGGGTGCCATTCCTTGGGCTGGGCCTGGCTTCCCATGTCCCACAGACACAGACACCCAGGTGTACCAGGGCCCCACACGTGACTTAGGGCTTTCTCGGGTTTCTCCCCAGGGGCCCCTCTCAGTGAAGGCTCCCTCCCTCACTGCTCAGAGAAGCCTAACTAGATGCAGGGGAAGAGTGTAGCCAAATGGAGGAGATGGTGTCTCCTGGAATTGGCTGCAGAGGCAGCTGGCCAGGCAGGCCTGAGGTGGTTCCAGTGCCTGTCCCACGTGTGGCCAATGGGAGGCTTCCCCCAGCACCACCTCCCACATCTGGCCACCACTCCCCCTACACCCAGTACATAACACATTCATGAGCTCTGTCCCGGACTTGGTCCCTGAGGTCCTTGCATCTACCTGGGACTGCATGTCTGCCCTGGCCAGGCCCCCTCTCCCTGTGTCCCCACATAGCTGAGGCCCAGCTTCTCACTTTGAAGGCTGGGGATGCTCTGGTCCTTAAAAGGTGTTCCCATAGACCCTCACCTTACTGGTCACCACTGCCCTCGGGGTGTCAGCCCAAGCATGACCTGAGGCTCTAGATTTCCATGCACGGTGTGAGGTTATGTGGGCACAGATAACAGGCCAGCCTTCTGGCATGTCAGTTCCCAGCTGGGTGACCTTGGGCAGGTTACTTCCTCTCTCCCAGTCTCTTGCCTTACCCGATAATGGGGGTAATAAAAGTTCTTTCTGTCTCCAGCTACCCAGGAAGACCCTAGCACAGCACCTGGGCTACTGGAAACACTCTAGTTACTCCTATTACTCCTTCCCCACCCCGCTCCTGTCCTGCCAGGGGACCCCCCCCCCCCCACCCCAAGAGGTAGCACCGGGACCTTGGCTCCTGGTAGCAGACTGGAGGAAGGACAGGCACATATGCGCCCCACAGCCCCAGCCTGGCCTCTGGAACTGCTGGGAGCAAGCCAGGCCCCATGGAGGGGGCAGGGTGGATGGTGTCTTGGCTGGGGATTGGAGGGGGGTGTCTTCCATCCAGCATCTCTCAAGGACACTTGCCCTCTGAGCCTCTCCCCTTTTCAGCTCCCTTCTTAATCACTCAGTGAGATGTGCATGAAACTTGACCTGTGCCCACCCGATAGCATCTCCAGGTACCAGCCTCCCTCCTGACTTCATAGCAAGGCCCCAGCCCAGGGACGGCCATGCTTGGGCCACGCCTGCGGGGAGGAGGGTGTTTATTCCAAGAGGGCAGCTGAGGAGCTCTGCATCTACCGGGGGTGGGGGGGGATTAGCTCCCCAAGGTTGAGGGTATAAAGCCGCCCCCACACCCTGCTGTTCCCAAAGAGGTAGGCGAGGAGTGAGGAGTGTGGGGCAGGTTCCCCTGGAGAGACGGGGGCAGGAGCGGGGTAGGGGCACCATGTTCTACGATTGCCTCTTCTCAGCTGCCTATCAGCGTGAGTACCTGCCTGCCCCCCTCCAAGCCCCCTCCTGCCCCCGTCCCACTGAGGACAGGGAGGCTGGGGCCGTGGAGAGGGAGGGCGTGCTTGGCCACAGGCTGGCAAGGCCTTCTAGGGTCACTCTTCAGACCATCTTCTATTCCTGGGAAGCCAGGAGTCATCTCGAGGAAGGTGGCCCCAGACCCTTGGTCCTTCTAGGGCTGCTGAGACTCCAGGGTAGGAGGCCAGTCCCTGACTGCCCACGGATCCTATCTGTTGGGAAAAGGGATCCAGCCCTCTGGGCCCCTGCTGCACCTTGGCTCCTCAGCCACCCCCTCTAGTCTGGTTTTGGGATGAGGTGGGGTGGGGTGGGGCTGCTTCTGCCTGGCAAGGATCAAAGGTCCTTCGGGCTCACCCCCACGGGCAGTGTTAGGGCTGGCCAGGAGGCAGGCAGGATTGCTGGAGAGGCCCGGCCCTGTCGGGGTTAAGCTTTGGGCTCCGTCATCCATTCTCATGGGTTCAGGCTCAGGCTCCGGGTGGGGGTAGGGACGACAGGCGGAGCTGACCCAGTGACCCGTCCTTGCAGAAGGCGCTATGCGGGCCAGTGAGACTGTATCAGAGGCCAGCCCAGGCTCCACAGCCAGCCAGACCGGAGTCCCCACTCAGGTGGTTCAGCAGGTGCAGGGCACCCAGCAGGTAGGACACACTCCTCCCCCCCGGGGCGGGTAGGGAGGGTCCGTGAGGGGGCGGTGGTGACTTTGGTCACGGGTGGTTGGCTTCACTGCGTCCTGTCTGTTCCCATGCTCTTATCAAGATGCCCACTTCAGCCCCCCTCCCACCCACCTGGGCCAGGCCTCCCCGGGGAAGCTAGCGTGGCTCAGGTCCTTACTCCTTGTCCTTACAGCGTCTGCTGGTCCAGACGAGCGTGCAGGCCAAGCCGGGCCATGTGTCACCCCTCCAGCTCACCAACATCCCAGTGCCCCAGCAGGTAAGGCTGCCACACCCAGCCCCGCCCTCACGGTGCTCCCTCTGTCCCCACCCCCCTGCCCTGGGTGTACCACCAACCCCCTGTGGCCTGTGCAGATCTGCCCTCAGCAGCATCAAGGACATAGGCTCTGTCCGGGCGCCTCCCCAGCTGCTGCCTCCAGCAAGTGAGACCATGGCAGTCAGGGGCCATCGGGGAAGGACGACCTGCACGCCTTCTCTTAATAGAACTGAGGAGTAGCAGTGAGGAAGGCGGCTTTCAGGTCCAGCCCCAGTGTCTCAAAGCAGAGAACCCAATGCCAGTTAGGAGCCAAGAGCCCATAGCCAGCACAGGGACTGTGAGTGCGTGGTGGTGGTCTGTCCCCCAGAGGGCTGTGGGCAGGGTGGCAGGGCTCAGCACAGAACGGGACAAAGTCCCATCAGGCTTCAAGGGTGAGAGCCATCCTGCGTGGCCTGTGGAGCCGGGCTCCCTGTACACAGACCCTGACTCTGCCACTTACTGGTCCAGGACTTCGGGCAAGCACTCTTCCCATCCTGAGCCTCTCTGTGAAGTGAGGTTACTGTCAGGGCCGCACTGGGACTTGGGGGCAGTTCTGTGAGCTAAGAGGTGTGCAGCACTGGGGCATCGCCTGGGATGGTGCCCTGTGCTTGGGAAAACCAGACGGGCTGTTGGGAGTGAACTGTGGTTCTTTTCCCTCCTGGTTCTAGGCTCTCCCCACGCAGCGTCTAGTGGTGCAGAGCACAGCCACAGGCGGCAAGGGTGGCCAGGTTTCCCTGACAGTGCACGGCCCCCAGCAGGTGCACTCACCCCCTGAGGTAGGTAGTGGCCCCATCAGCTGTGCCTGTACCTCCCCAGGTTGGCCATGTACCCCCAGCATACACCTGGAGGGGTCCCTGTCCCCCAAGCCCACTTGTTCCTCCAAAGTCCTCACTGAGCCTGGGTTGGGCAGCTTGGCTGCCTGATCTGCGGCCCCACTGGCTGTAAGCTGAGTCCAGCTCCAGGGGGGGCGGCAGCTTCCCCCCAGGTTGAGATGGGCCTCCCAGCTCCACTTCAGGGTTCTGTATCCCAGGAAGGAAAGGAGTCTCCCCGGCCCCACTCAGGACGGGTAGAGGTTCCTCCTCAGACTACAGGGGTGGGCTCTGGGGACCCCCCCCCACAAACACCAGTGAGGATGTCAGAGGTAGGCAGGCCACAGACGGCTGGGAGCATGGGTGGCAGCATCGGGAGCTTGGGGTCACAGCCCCAGCTCAGCCATTTCTCCTGGGGGATGCTGGCTGGGGCTCTGGAGCCTTCTGAGCCCAGTGTTTTCTGTGTGAAAGAGCTGATGATACGCAGTGCCACAGCATGGCCCAGAGCCAACAGGGACCTGTAGCCAGTCTGCCTGGGGTTAGTGCCTGGTGCCACCACTCAGCTGTGTGGCCTTGGGACATCCCTTCCCACCTGTGCTTTAGCACGTCCTCTCTTAAGTGGGGATTCCCTCACCTGCGACTGCTCACCTGAGGGCTGCAGTCTCTCTGATTGTGGCAGCAATGGGCGGCCTCTGAGCTGAGGCCATCTTCGCTGGGGAGGATGGGTCTCCCTACCAGTACCTCTGGGCCGGACCCCCAGCTTTGCCTGGGAGTGATCGGGGCAGGGACTTGGCATTCGGATTCGTGGAATTTGACCACTTTCCAGGAGAGGAGGTTGAGATCTCTGTGGCCTGCCACCCACCCCCAACAGCTCTTGGGAGAGCCCTCCTGAAAAGGGTTTTGTCAGGGCCTGGGTGCCCAGACGACGCCCCCATGTCTCCTTCCCTTGCAGCGGTCACCAGTGCAGGCCAACAGCTCCTCCAGCAAGACAGCCGCAGCCCCCGCGGGCACAGTGCCGCAGCAGCTGCCGGTCCATGGCGTTCAGCAGAGTGTCCCCGTCACCCAAGAGGTGCCAGGCCAAGGCGGGCAGTGGCTGGGGCAAAGGGCCCTGGCCAGGCAGCCTCTGCAGCCTCCTTAACTGTCTGTGGGAGCTGTGGTGGGGAGAGTTGGTGGGAGCCAAGCAGATGGGGGGACAGCCTCAGCAGCGCCCCCCCCCCACCAACCCGGGCCTTTGGCAAGCGCCACTACCTCACTCCAGACTCAGCATCCTCGTCTAAATAATGGGTTCTGCCCTGGGAACCTGGGGGCAGGGCGGTTGGGGCTGCTGGGGGGTGAAATCTGGTCCTCATTGTGGGGGGCACCTAATACTGGGCTTTTGGCAGACGCTGGAAACTCTGAGAAACGACCCAGCCTCTTTGGGCTCAGTTGCCTAGAGGAAGCCCCAAGGCCAAGTCCTGGCTTACCCCCAGGGAGCCCAGCGGGAGGCCCAACCTCCAAATCCATGGCCAGTCTTTGGGAGGGGTAGAGGCTCTTCCTCGGACTACAGGGTGGATTCTGGGGACCCCCAGAGTCTGTTGCTCTGAGCTGCCAGTCATGGCAGCTGGAGCAGGTTAAGTGGCAAGGCGTCTCTGCCATCGGGTTATCAGTCAAGTTGCAGGGTTCCAAACCCTTCGGAAAACCAGATGAAAGGCATAGACTCTTCCCCCAAAGGAAAGCACAGACCTCATCCTGAAGGATTCACAGATGTTCCTGCCAGTACCACAGACCCTCTGACCCTCCAGGCCTGGATCTGAGTCCTAATCCACCGCTCAGCACCCCCCACCCCATCTGCCCCAGCCTCTGCTCCTCACTGTGGGCCCTGATGGTGATATCAGGATTCCCGGGGCACCGTGGGGATGTGGGGGTGTGGGATAACCCATGTAGAGAGTAAGGGGGGGACAGCAAGGACTCCCTCACTCAGACCCAAATTCAGCTTGAGTTCTGACACTTCCTGTGGGCCTCACTCTGATGAGCTCTGTTCACACCTGTAACTGGGCACCCAGAGTCAGTGCAGTGATGAATCTAAAAGGCACTTGGTGAAGGGTGGCCAGGGAAAAGTGGCAGAATGGTGGCCTTTCCCAACCAGGCTGCCCTGACCCTTACATGAGGAGTTCATGTGGGTGTGGTGTCGAGGTACTCCGGCATGGGGGGGGCCACCAGGGGCGGCATGGGGGGGACCACCAGGGGCACCATGGTTACCAGTCTGACTTGCCTTTTCCCTCCCCAGAGGTCCGTGGTCCAAGCCACTCCACAGGCGCCCAAAGCCGGCCCTGTGCAGCAGCTCACGGTGCAGGGGCTCCAGCCAGTTCATGTGGCCCAAGAGGTGCGTGTCTCCTCCATCTACCTGGAGGCAAAGTGGGATGGGGCCCTGGCTGGGCTGGGGAGGGGTGCAGTTCTGGCAGGCCGCAGGGAGGGAAGGGAGCTGGGGGTCCTCCAGAGCCCCAGCCCGGCCCCAGGCTCCACCTGGGGCTGTGGGCTGCAGACTCGGTCTCGGTCTCAGAGCCTTCTCTCTCCTCCCCCCACCGCCCCCCCACACACCTGGCAGTTCAAGGGCCCAGGTTTTGCTAAGAAAGATCTGGCTTCTCCCCTCCCACAGACACCGGGTGGGAGATCTGTCGGGTTGCTGCGTGAGCTCAGCTACCCGGTGGGCGGCAGAGGCCTGGAACCCCGCCCGCGGCCGCCCCCGGTGACCCCGCAGTGTCTCTGTTTGTCCTCCAGAGCTCAGGCAGTCAGTTTCCCGCTAGGAAGGCAGAGCAGCAGGAGCCCCGGCCCACGCCGCCGCCGGAGCCGCCGCCCCGGCCACCCACGCCCGGGCCCCGGCAGAGCGCGCTGGCCCCGGAGCCGCCGCCGCTCCCGTCCGCGCGCAGCGGCGAGGTCCCGCAGCTAGGCAGCCCCGAGCCGCCGCCGCCCCATTACGAGCCGGGCGCCGAGCAGTGGGTGGAGCTGGTGGGCGTGCTGCCCCCGCACCTGCTCCTGCCGCAGCAGAAAGTGGTCTTCGAGCCACTGCCCGGGCTCCGGGCCCGAGCCAGCCCCGACCAGAGGGTCAGGATCCAGAGAGTCCCCCAGGTGCTAGTGTTCGGCACGGCCGCCACGGCCCTCAAAGTAGGTGGCGGACGTCTGGGCGGGGGGGCATCGGGCGGGCGGGGGCGGGATCCGCCGGCCCCGGCCAGCACCCGGCCCCGGGCTGCCCGTCAGGCCCCCCCCAACCTCGGCGGGGCCAGTCTGGGGACCCGCCTCTGACCCCACCCCCTCTCCCCCGAGGCAGGTTCCTGGTCCCAGGCTTCGCTACCATAGAGGGTGGGGGATGGGGTGGGAAACTCAGGCCCCGCCCCTGAGGCCCTGTCAGTAATTCCAGGCTCAGTCCCACAAACCGGGGCCCCACCCCTGATCTGACTCCGCCCCCAACATCCTGTACTTAATTTCCAGGCTCCACCCCTGAGGCCCTGTTTGTATGTAGTTTTCAAGCTTTGGCTTTGACTTTAGCTTCAGTGACAGCCATATCCCAGTGCTTGGCTGTCCTCCTGGGGTCCAACTTTCATGCCCACAGTAGGACCCTGGGGTCCCCTCAGGCCCCACTCTTGCTGTCCCCAGCCTAAGCACAGAGTCCTGGCATCTCCTGACAGACCCTCGCCCGATTCCCAGCCCCGGCGGAGGGTGCAGTCCCTGCACCTCTGACACCTGGTCCTGTCCAGGATGTGTTCAGAAAGCCCAAAAATGCAGCCTTCCAGCCGGGGAGCCAGGTGTCCTTGCGAGTTTGGACAGCCACCAGCCCTTTAGGGACAGAGGCAGAGGAGCTGGCCCACCCCTGACCTTCTGTGTGCCCTTCCTCCCATACCAGGTGCAGCAGCTCCAGCAGGTGCCTGTCCCACACGTGTACTCCAGCCAAGTGCAGTATGTGGAGGGTGGTGACGCCAGCTACACGGCCAGTGCCATGTGAGTGGGCAGAGGGCTGGGGGAGGGGACGGGAGGTGGGACCTTGGTCTGCCCAGGGCCCTGCTAGGACTTGTGTGTGTGTGTGTGTGTTGTGTGCGCACGCACCTGAGTCCCAGCGCCAAGCGTGATAGGGGCTGATGCTTCCCTAGGATAACCTACAGCTACCAGGCAGGGGGAAAGCGGAGGGGACCCGCACAGCTTGGGAAAGGCTGTCACTGATCTAATGATACCTGGTATCATTTAGGGCTTTGGAGTCAGATGGGCCTGGTTTTTAGAAAAGGAAAAAGAAAATTCAATTTTTACAGGACAGAATTTCTTAAGAGGGAGTGGGAAACAGTAAAGAACTCTTCACGGCTGACCCCAACCCTGCTCCAAAGGGGGTGCTGTGACCTGTTTATTTCCTCCCAGAGATACTCTGAGAATAGCAACTACCCCCTTTTTTGTGCAGAAACAGGCACAGCGTTCTATCTCTTCTTTCTTCTACCAGCGGTGTATCTTGACGCTCTTCCATGTTTTCTCTGAGTGGCCCCCAGTCCCCCTGCCTAAATGGCTGCGTGGTGCTCCACTGTGCAGATGGAACGTGAATGACGTGGCCAGTGCCCACCCGGCCGACCCTCAGTGACCCCGACCCCCGCTGCTGCACACACACATTGTAGCATGACCAGGTGCCCCAGCGGGCAGATGCCACGCCCCAGGCCTGCCCTCACACCAGCTCTGGCTCCCTCTTGCCCAGGATCCTCCGCACACCACCTTCCCTCTCCTATCATCTGTAGTAATAATTCTAGAATTATAGTGATTGTTGTTTTAATTTTTGGAAGTTTCCATTGGTTTTCTTTACATTTGTCGTTGTTTTCTTACATCCCCACCTTGTCCTAAGTGGGGCTGATGCTAGGGATTTGCTCATAGAGCAACTTGGTCCCGGGGTCATGATGCTGTGGCAGATCCCAGGGGTCATGACCCTGGCACCTGAGTCATGATCATGGTCCATGGCATCCACCTACCTCATAGCTCTATTATTTCTGGTGCTGCCAGTCTCTTAGCCTTGCAGTTGCACCCTAGGGCCTCCAGGGGTGTTAGAAGCAGAGCTGAGGCACAAACCCTGGCCCTGCAGTGCCACGCTTGCTCCTTCTGCCTCCCCTGGTAGCATCTGTGGTTTGCTTCTGTTCAAGTTCTTCACCCCGTGATTGGTACGTGCGATCACACGTAGCCCCGCATTGCCATCAGATTCTTCTGCTGCGCGAAGTTGTTAGCAGCAGTGTGTCTCTGTCTCTCTCTCGCAGTGGATTTTTACTGGGTGCCCAGCCCTCCGGCAGCAGGTTCCCCCCCCACCCCCGGCCAAAGCCACAGTCCCTGCATCTCTGTCCCTGGCTCTGTCCAGGCCACATCCAGAGACGCACACATTCAGTCTGTCGTTCAGCAGATAGCTACCAAAGCCGTATTTTTGGAGCATGTGTTGCGTGTGGGAGGGGTGGGCTGGGCCGGGCTGGGCCAGGGGTGGGGTGGAGAGGGCACTTGCTGGTGCCGCTTCAGACCACGTGCTGTTGGTGCCGCTCAGTGCCATTTCGGTACTGTTGGACCAGAGTGCTTTTATCTTGGTGTCCATCAGGCTGGAGGCTCACCTCGGCGACCAAGCCTTCTGTCATTCCCCACTAATCCCAACCCCCCCCTCACTGCCCCTAGAGGCCTATAAGTCTCCTCCCCCTGCTTCCTTAGGGAGACTCCAACAGTGCCTTCTGAGGCAGGCCCCACCTGGCCAGCCTTGCTTCCTTTTTGGATTTTTAACATTTAATGTTATTTTTAGTCACTAATATGTTAAGAGGGCTCAAAATCAAAACTGTGCCCCACAGTGTCTTGTGAGACACCTGCCACCCTCCATGGGGCCTCCACCACCATGGATGTAGACAGAGATATGAAATGGCCCTCGTCTCCCCCCTCTTCCAGAAACCTCATCTTTACCTTTCCCCACCTCTTCTGTTCACCTGACAGAATGTTCTGGAGCTGCTTCTTCGGCAGGACCTTCCTCTTTCTCTCTCACCCGTCCATAGGATCTCGTCACCTTTCTTTTAACATTCCTCCAAAGATGGACCCAGTTTTCCCACTCTTGCGACGACCTCAGCCTTGTGCCTGCATTCTCTGACCCAGGTCCTGGGACGACTTGAGGACAAGGCTCCAGGTCACGATGTCGCTGCCTCAAAGGGACATGCCTCTGCAAACCAAAGTCATCACTGAGTGGCTCCCCAGGGTGGCCACTGGATGCAGACATAGAAACCACCCCCCCTTCCCCAGCACCCCCCTCCTGCCTTGTTTTACCACCTGGGCATGGCCCACCTTCTGCTGTGTCCTCGATTTACCTTCGTGCTTGCTTCTCTGGCTTCCACACCCCAGGCAGGGCCTCCTCTGTCTTCCTCTGTTGGGTCTGCAGTGCCTAGAACAGTTTTCAGCATACAGTAGGTATGTGACCTTTTTTTTTTGTGGATTGACTGAAGCGTGTGGCCTGTTCCAAGTTACCTAGCCATTCTGTCTTGGCTTCTTCACATCTGAGACGTGGACTCCCATGCCAGGGGCCGCTTTGATGATTAAATGAGAAATTGTGCCCCGTCAAGCCCTCGGGGGTGCCTGGTCCGGCACAGATGATTGACTGCTGGCTGCACTGCGCTACTGCTCCTCGCTACCTTCCTGGGAGGGGTCTGCCCCACAGGAGCCCCCCAACATCACCACCCAGCTCTGGCCCTCTGACTCCTCCCTCTGCTTCTCTCTCAGCCGCTCCAGTACCTACCCCTACCCAGAGACGCCGCTGTACACCCAGACAGCGGGCACCAGCTACTACGAAGCTGCGGGCACTGCCGCCCAGGTCAGCACACCTGCCACCTCCCAGGCAGTGGCCAGCACCGGTTCCGTGCCCATGTACGTGTCCGGCACCCAGGTGGTCACCAGCTCCACCAGCAGTGGGGGTGGGGCCAACAGTGGTGGCAGCGGCGGCAGCGGCGGCGGGGGAGGCGGTGGCGGTGGCGGGGGCGGTGGCGGCGGCGGCGGCGGCGGCGGCGGCGGCAGCGGCGGCAGCAGCGGAGCAGGAACCTATGTGATCCAGGGCGGCTACATGCTGGGCAGTGCCAGCCAGTCCTACTCCCACACCACCCGTGCCTCGCCAGCCACTGTAAGTGCCAACTTGGGGCCCAGCAGAGTCTGGCAGTGGGAGGAGGGGGGCTGCGGGGTGTGGGGGGCTGGGGGGAGAGGGTGGTAGGGGTGGGTGGGTGGTCAGTCGCCACCATCAGCCACCGTAAGCGTTGCACCAGAGTTCTCAGATGCAGGTATTCTGGGATCAGGTCCTTGCTGGGTAGCCTCAGACAAGTTACTCAGCCTCTCTGGGCCTCAGCTAATATGCATGAAGCTGTTAGAGCAGTGCCCCAAGAAGCGTTGTTTCCTGGGATTATAGCTGATGACGACAGGTATAGAGTAAGGGGAGGGAGAGGCAGGCCCCAGCATGGGGGGAGCTGCCCTGAGCAAGGTTCTTTGTCCATCTGGAAGGCAGTGAGATAACCTCTCTCCGCCCAGACATGGGCTTATCTGGAGTCTCTTGGGGGAGGGCCCCTCACTAGCTCTGTGACTGTAGATGGGTCAGAGGCTGGTGGTCCCATGGCCGTCCTTGTCCTCTGGGACCTTGGGGTCTGGAGTGATTTTAACTACTGCCCTTTGACATAGCAATGCATCCTGGACCACATATTTAAGACAGAAGCTTTCTCAGAAAGTGGGCAGACTCTCCCTTATACATCCATGCAGCCTGGCTTCTAGTCTCTCGTTTTAAGTGCTGGCTGTGACCCACCTAACTGATTTCATGACCCCGTAATGGGATCCCTTCTGGGTCCTTTCCCAAAGCTTGCAGACATGCTTCACAGAACAGTGCTGTCCTAGAGCACGTTCTCCGTTGATGGAACTATCCCCTCTGTGCTGTTCAGTACAGAGACCTCTGGAGTTTGTTTTTCTTTAAACTATTTTGATATAATTGTAGATTCATAGGAAGTTGCAAAAATAGTACAGGGAGATCCCTCTGGTCCCCGCCCCCCCCCCAGCCCTGTTACCCATCTAGTTATGTTTTTTGTAATTGCAGTACAGTATCCAACCAGGAAACTGGGCTTGGTACCGTGTGGGTGTCTACTTTTATCTTGTTATCACGGGTGTACGTTTGGGAAACCACCACTACGGTCAATATGCAGAACTGTTCCATTGCCACAAAGATCGCCCTCCTGCTCCCCCTTCGATAGTAACCCCCGCCCTCCTCCCTCCCAGCATCCCTAACCCCCAGCAACCATGAATCTGTTCCCCATTTCTATAATGCTGTCATTCTGAGAACATTCAGTGAATCATCCTCCATGTGACCTTTTGACATTGGCTTTTTCCACTCAGTATAAGTAAATTTAAATAGCCACATATGGTTGGTGGTGACTACATTGGACAGTGCAGCTCTAGAAAATTCCATGGGATTTAGTTCCCTCCCCCCACCCCACCCCCCACCATGATTATGATATGATGTCCCCTGCAGTGTGGCTGTCAGGATCACAATTAGAAATAGGTACAGAGAGCACTTCGCAATGAGTACTCGAGAAACTGAAGTGATTCTTAGTGCTCTTCTGTCCCTGGTCCGGCCCCAGGTTCAGTGGCTCCTAGACAACTATGAGACGGCAGAGGGGGTGAGCCTGCCGCGGAGCACCCTCTACTGCCACTACCTGCTGCACTGCCAGGAGCAGAAGCTGGAGCCCGTCAATGCCGCTTCCTTCGGCAAGCTCATCCGCTCTGTCTTCATGGGTCTGCGCACCCGACGGCTTGGCACCAGGTGGGCCACCCACCCCTACCTGAAGTTCTCCAGGGCCACGTTTACCCCTCTCATGCCCTCCCTCACTCTGCTCTAGCCCCACTGGCCCCTTCCTCTGATACCCACACACTCCCACCCCAGGGCCTTTGCACCTGCTGTACCTTCTCCTTCATGCGCTTTTCCCCATCTCCTTACTCAGATGCCCCCTGGCCTAACTGAAACAAAAGCCTTCCCACTCCCCACCTCCCACCTCCCTGACACTCCCCACCATCCCCTTCCCTGCTTGCTTTCCGTCCTTACTACGGAGCACCATCCCACATGCCTTTTGTGTTGCTTCTCTTGTGGCTGATCTGGCTTCCAGTGCTAAAATGCACATAACTTGAGGGTGCGGGCACCGTACATGATTGGTGCTTTAATTAGGGCCTTCAAGTCTGGATTCACATAAGAGGGAACAAGGGGCCCTACCCTGACCCCACACTTCCCTTCTTCTCCTTCGCAACCCTTACACCTCCCTGGGGTGACTCCTGCCCATCTCTTGGGTCCACTTCCCTTCCCGGCTTACCTGTCACTTCATTCACTTACACCTGCATAACACCTGCATAACTGTGTCTCTCTGTGCCACAGTTTCTTCCTCTGTCCCCAGAGGGTGCCAGGAGCACCCTTCGTAGGACAGGGTTAAGGAACGCGGGGATTTGTATATGCTAAGGGCTCAGAGCAGTGCCTGGCAATTTGTTGTAACTAGTCGTCAACAAGTACGTGCTGACTCCTGCCCCGTGCCAGGATCGGAGGTCGAGGAGTTCTCCAGACACTGGCCCTGTCTTCTCAGAACTCAGTTGGTACACGGGGACCTCTCTTGGCACCCATAGTCCCTGTACTTCCCCAGCACGGCACCCCTGGCTCCGTGGAACATGGGTCTTTCCCCCAGGCCGTTTGGCCAGGGGGAGGCAGGTGTGATGCGAAGGTCCCCGGTGGACAGCTGGAGGACCCCCCCACCCAGCTCTCAGCCTCTGCCTCCCTCTCAGGGGCAACTCTAAATACCACTACTACGGCCTGCGCATCAAGGCCAGCTCACCCCTGTTGCGGCTCATGGAGGACCAGCAGCACATGGCCATGCGGGGCCAGCCCTTCTCACAGAAGCAAAGGTAGGAGGACGGGGCCGGCCCCTGGGCTGGCGGGTGGGGAAGGGCGTGCTGGCCTGTCTCAGTGCTCCAACTGCCCCTTCTCCAGGCTCAAGCCCATCCAGAAGATGGAGGGCATGACCAACGGTGTGGCCGTGGGGCCACAGCAGGCAACTGGGCTGTCTGACATCAGCGCCCAGGTCCAGCAGTACCAGCAGTTCCTGGGTGAGAGCTCTCTGGCCCACGGGGCGGGGTCTGGGCCAGGGTCTGGGGCCTCTGGAGAGTGTGGAGGTGGCTCGTCTGCCTTCCCGGGGCTGCCTCATTCCCCACTGCCCGTGGGGGAACCCCACTTGGGAGGAAAGCTATGATAACTTGATAAGATCCCAGGGAGAGGCATGAGGGGGGCAGGCAGGTGGGAGGATAAAGGGCCTCATGGTGTCCCCTCCTGCCTCCAGATGCCTCGAGGAGTCTCCCTGATTTCTCAGAGCTTGACTTCCAGGGCAAAGTGCTCCCCGAGGGCGTTGGGCCTGGGGACATCAAGGCCTTCCAGGTCCTGTACCGGGAACACTGTGAGGTAGGGCAGCTGGGTGAGTGGGCATGGGCGAGGGAAAGCCATGCTGCCCCCCACCCCCATGTCCCTGAGCATCCAGCCTCCCCAACAGGCCATTGTCGACGTTATGGTGAACCTGCAGTTCACCCTGGTGGAGACGCTGTGGAAAACCTTCTGGAGGTACAACCTCAGTCAGCCCAACGAGGCGCCTCCACTGGCTGTGTGAGTCCCTTGGTGGGAGCGGGGAGGAGGGAGAGAAGGGGGGGCCTGGTGAAAGTCAGCACCCAGGGGTGGCCAGAGCTCAGACATCAGGGGGAGGGGGGCATCTGCTTGATCCCCGGGGTTTTGCGGGGTGCACACAACCTTCCGAGCCCCACTCCAGGGCTTGTGTTTCAGTCTGACAGTCAGCATGTGGGGTAGTGTCCCCCGCTAAGCTGTTTCCTCCCTGCAGTGGGTGGGCGCCCATGCCTCATGTGCAGGGTACAAGATCCCCAACTGACCCCGGGGGAATTGGGGCCCGTGTCAGCCTGACCTCAGGGCTGGGGTGGGTGTCTACAGGCATGACGAGGCTGAGAAGCGGCTGCCCAAGGCCAGCCTGGTGCTCCTCTCCAAGTTTGAACCAGTGCTACAGTGGACCAAGCACTGTGACAACGTGCTGTACCAGGGCCTGGTGGAGATCCTCATCCCTGATGTGCTGCGGCCCATCCCCAGTGAGTGCAGGACGGCTGCCCCACCACCGGCCCCCATCCCCACGCTCCGCAGTCCTGATGAGCTCCTGCTGCCACCCACAGGTGCCTTGACCCAAGCGATCCGGAACTTTGCCAAGAGCCTGGAGAGCTGGCTCACCCATGCCATGGTGAACATCCCTGAGGAGATGCTGCGTGTGAAGGTGAGGGTGTGAGGAGGGGTCTGGGCACAGCCTCGCAGGCGGGGGGCTGAGCGGCCAGCCTGGGTGCTGGGCCCAGCTCCTGCCACCTGGCTGTGGAACTGTGGGCTGGGGGCCTCCCTCTCCTCTCCCTCATAGAGGCCCTAGGATTTGTCCCCATGCCTCTTCCCTCAGAGTGATCTTCGGGTTATTGTCTTTACCCACTTCTGAAACACAATCCCTTTGTGGTGTTTTTGTACACAAAACAGTATCTTAAAAAAATAAAAACCAAATGCAACTTGAAGTAATTCTCTTCAGGCAGTTTCAATAGGGGGGCGGGAAACATAAGGGAACAGAGTAGTAGCCCTCTTCATCAGTGCTGCATAGTCAGAAGTACTCTGACGTGAGGAATTAGATGGGCTGTGTCTGCTCTTGAGCAAAACAATAAAAGGAAGAGAAGGGGGTTTTCATTGTCCTTAAAATGTTAATGAGACGGTTATACGGAACTGGGCCTTGAAGCATTGGCCCTGGGCGCACTGGACAGGGGTGAGGAGTGGGGAGGTGGGAAGAGTAGAAGCTGGAGCCAATGAAAAAATGAGCAAATGTATTCATTCATTTATTCAGCATGCATTTATTGAGCATCTGCTGTGTGCCAGCATAGTTCTTAATGCTGGGAGCACAGCAGTGACCAAGATGGACAACGCCCCACCCTCCCTAACCTGACATTCAAGGGAATAACAGTTCGAGCCCTTTCTAGGCAGTGTCTTCCGTGAATTTCCCGTGTCCTTTCATTAAAAATAATGATGCTGGTCAGACACATTATATTGATTTTTTTTTTTTTTTTTTTTCCTTACTTCGGGTGTCCACCCTAAATTTGAAAATCCCGACCCCTTGATCCGACAAAAGCAACGACGTACATCCTCCCTTTGGGGAGAAAGAAAGGCTCAGAGAAGTTGCAGCGGCTGGGGCAGGGGATGGGGGGTTCTCACCAGCCCCAAGCACATCCGCGCCCCCCGCCCCCGCCCCGCAGGTGGCAGCAGCCGGCGCCTTTGCGCAGACGCTGCGACGCTACACGTCGCTCAATCACTTGGCGCAGGCAGCCCGCGCGGTGCTGCAGAACACCGCGCAGATCAACCAGATGCTGAGCGACCTCAACCGCGTGGACTTCGCCAACGTGCAAGTGAGCGCGGGACAGGGCCGGGGAGCGCGGGGCGGCGCGGCGCGGCGGGGGCGGGGGGGGGGGCGGCCGCTGAGCCGCGGGCACTTGCCGCTGTACTCCAGGAGCAGGCCTCGTGGGTGTGCCGCTGCGAGGACCGCGTGGTGCAGCGGCTGGAGCAGGACTTCAAGGTGACCCTGCAGCAGCAGAACTCACTGGAGCAGTGGGCGGCCTGGCTGGACGGCGTCGTGAGCCAGGTGCTTAAGCCCTACCAGGGCAGCGCCGGCTTCCCCAAGGCCGCCAAGCTCTTCCTCCTCAAGTGGTCCTTCTACAGGTGCGCTCCCGCTCGGCGAGAGCCCCGCGGGGAAGGGCGGGGAAGGGCGGGGTGGGAAGCCCCTCTTCCTGGGGGCGGGGTCTCGAGGCGGCTCCTCCTCTCCGGGGACTAGCCAAAATGGGATGGGGGGAAGCCATTCCTCCTCGCGGAGTTTGGGACCAGGGAAGATCCCGCTTCCTTGGAGCTCGGGTCCCTTTTCACCAGGGCGGAGGTCTGTTGGTGGTGGGCGGAGTGAGGACCCTGTGCTCTCACTGATGGACGCACTTGGGAAGCCAGGGCGGGGCCTGACCCGGGTAGCTGGGCTTGCTGGCGCGCGGGGTGGCACCGGGCCTGATGGCTTCCTCTCCGCCGCCCGCAGCTCCATGGTGATCCGGGACCTGACCCTGCGAAGCGCTGCCAGCTTTGGTTCTTTCCACCTCATCCGGCTGCTCTACGACGAGTACATGTACTACCTGATCGAGCATCGAGTGGCCCAGGCCAAGGGCGAGACCCCAATCGCGGTCATGGGCGAGGTGCGCGCGGCGGGGCGCAGAGGGCGCGGGCGGGGGACCCCTCGGCGGGACCCTCACCCCTTGTCTTGCCTCCTTGCAGTTCGCCAACCTGACCACCTCGCTGAACCCCCTAGATCCGGACAAAGGTAGGCGGGGCGGGGCGTGTCTCTGTCGTGGGGCCGAATCCCAGGAGCTGCAGACAGGGCGGTGGGGATGGAGGAGGCGCCGGCGGTGCTCTGGGGGCGCCGCCGCCCCGCGCTGAGTCGGGCCTCCTCTGTGTGCCCCAGACGAAGAGGAGGAGGAAGAGGAGGAGAGCGAGGATGAGCTGCCACAAGACATCTCGCTGGCGGCCGGCGGCGAGTCGCCCGCGCTGGGCCCTGACGCCCTGGAGCCGCCTGCCAAGTTGGCACGGACAGACGCGCGTGGACTCTTCGTGCAGGCGCTGCCCTCCAGCTAAGCCCGCGGCCTCCCCTGCCCCGCCCGCCCGCCCCCGCCGCCCATCCACGCCAGGGTCCCTCACAGCTTCTGTGGCTTCGCTGTCACCGTTCCAGCCTCGGGCGGGGAGGGGGCCTCCAAGACAGGGAAGGCTGGGGGGTCCCTGCCCCCAGTGGGGGCGGCACAATCACAGGGCCAGGCGGAGCCGCAGCTGCAAACTGACACACAAGACGTGCCTTAAGGAACCCGCCGCCGTGCCCAGGTGCCCCGTGGGACAGCCAGCTAGGCTCCTCGGCCCGAAGGCCTCAGCATCTCCCTCCCCCAGCCCCACCCTCCTGTGTCCCAGGGGGCAGGCAGGCAGGCCCCCTCCCCTGTGGAACTGTTAACTTATTCAGCTCGCTGGCTTTGCACAGTCTGTCCCGGGCCCAACCCTGAGCCCCAGGTGGGCACAGGTGGGTATCACCTGGGGACCCCCACTGTCAGCGGCAGCCCCGGGACCCCTCCCCCCAGCAACCCCACCGCTCCCCACTCCTTGGTATAAGTGCAATTAAAGCCGTGGGTGTCGCATCTTCTCCAGAGCTGGGCCCTCCCTTGCCCCGCAGCCCTCAGGAGGGCACTGTCTGGCCTGGTTGGGGGGAGGGCAGCCGGGGGCACCGCCTCCAGCTTCCAAAGAGCAGCAGGCTGGGCTGGGGGTGGGAGCCCAGAGGGGCCTGCTGCCAGCAGTGGGGCCCAGAAATGCCCACGCCTGGCCCAGCCCCAGCTAGGGGCTCGGCTCCCTCGGATCCAAGACCCCAGCATCCCAGGCCACCCGCCTCTGGTTTGTAATGGAACCTCTGTGCTCCTTCTCTCCCGGGAGACTGTGCTTCTCCTCCGTGCAGTGCGACCCGCCCCCCACATGACTATTGTGCGATTTGTGAGCCGCCTGAGCGGAGTTGGTAACTTGTTGGTTTTTTTTCCAACCATCATGGCCTTATCTGTTCCGGTTTTCTCAGTGTCTTCAACCTGTGAGATAGATGTTTATGGCAAAAAGCAAAAAAACAAAAAAAAAGACAAAAAAAGATCTGACCTATTGTATAAAAATCACTATTTTGTGTGCTCCGCGTGCTACAGCTTTTGGGGTGGCCCCCCGACTTCCCCGCCCCACTCCCTCGGGGCCCCCCTCTCCTGGCCGTGAAAGTGTCCACGCGTGTGGTAGTCTAGTGTGCCGAGCTGTTTTCTACCTTTTTGTAGTCTTTCTTAAAACACAATAAATTCCGCTGTGGTATGTGGCTGCTGCTGACTCACGGGGCCTTGGGGCTGGGGACTCCAACTGGGCCCCAAGCGGCAGTAAAGGGAATTCAGGGAGGTTCAGAAATAAAACATTTATTACATGAAGAGGAACGATGGGCAGAGGGAGGGGATGGCCACGAGGTCTGCCGCCTCAAGTAGGGGGGAGGCTGGGGCAGGAGAAGGGGGGTCCATTCGGCCTCCCTGGGGGGCAACGTCCACACCTGTAGCCAAGGAAAGGGGCAGATGCGCAGAGAGCAAGGGCCTGTGCCCAGTGCGGGGTGAAGGTGGGCGCTTGAGGCTGGTGGGTCAGGGGGCTCCCTCCCTCTGCCCCTTCCCAACTTAAATAGGCATAAATAAGAAGCGTCCAGACTCTCAGGCCACCAGGGGCTGCCCCGCCCAGCCCCCTTCCCCGCAGCCTAACACGAGCGCTGGTCCGTCAGTCGGTCGGTCATCGGTCGGTTGGCCAGCCAGCCGGGGAGAGGCTGCCAGGAAGGCAACCGGCTCCCAGGCCGCGGAGGTAGTTGGAGTCAGTGTCCAGAGCGGCCGGGCCCTCACAGCACAATCCACGTGTATCGCTCACTGTCTGCCAGAACCTTCAGCGAGCACCCTGCAAGGAAGGGGCAGAAGGGAGCCATGAAGTCTACAGGCCCAGGCTGAGGGGAGGGGCCTGCCTCTTGCCCTGATGGGATTTGGGCCACAAAGTTCCAAAAGGCAGTGACCCTGCTGAGTTCTCCCGCAGGCCTCCCACCGGCAGCCACCCAGTAGAGGCCTGCTGAATGAATGGACTGGCTGGGGGTCCCCAGGTGCCACACCTGCCAGATCCTCTCCAAGCCTGCCCTCCCCTCCCCTCACTCCATTCATGGCCAGTGGACTCCATTCAGGAACACCGAGGAATCTACACCTGCTCTAGGCCTGGCATGGTGCCAGAGGACCTCAGTTCTGACCGTCATCAGGTCCCAGGGCCCACCTTTGTGCAGTGCCTCGTTGGTCATCCTGTTGACATAGCGGCCGCTGCTCTCAGGCACCAGCCACTTCATGACCATGTCCACGCAGCTCTTGCGGTATGAGCTCCAGACACTGCCGCTGAGGGCAAGGGGGTGAGGGCTCTCATCACCCCGGTCGCCCACCCCAGTCCCCAGCCCCCGGCCCTGGCCCCAGCCCCACCTCACCTGGTCTGCCCCTTGACCTCAGTGAGGTCGCCTACACTGACTGTCACGAAGATGCCTGTGTTGAGGTCCCATGCCACCTTGAGGCTGGTGTGATAGGTCTTTGGTCTGCAGTGGGGTGGGAGGCAAAGGAGAAAGGGCTGGGACCCCGGCAACCCTGAGGGTCTGCTCTCTCTGGGGCAGTTATGGTGTGCCTGGTCCAGGTTTTGGGGGCAGGGGAAGTCGTCTCCCATCCCCACTTGCCCACCCCCACAGAAGAATCTGAGTGTGGCTTCCTGCTGTGCAGAGACGAGGGCCATCTCTACTCCCACCGGCTCACCGGAGCTGGCCCTCCTCAGTTGGGGACGGGAATGCCAGGAGCAGCAGGCCAATGTTGATAAGGACTTGATTGGTTTCCGGGCAGACCTTGGTGGGGGATGGGGCAGGGACAACAGTGACAGCTATTGAGGTGATGCCCAGAATACAGAGGCCCTGGGCCCACCCTGTCCCCTCCCCAGGCCCACCTCCAGGATGACAATGTCATAGTCACTGAAGGAACAAAACTGGTGGGCCCAGGTGGCGTCATGGCGGATGACCTCATTGATGACGTATTCAAAGTCCAGTGTGAGCTGCTCCACCGTCAGGTACTGCCCCTGTGGGAGGTGGGGAGGGGAGGGCTGCTTTAACTGCGACCCCAGCAGGCTCCCTAGGGGCTGCCCCTAGGCCTGCCTCCCACAGGCACCAACCTGGACGGCAGCCCGCTCCCGCATGGGCCGCAGGTTGCGGCCACGGAGATCAGTCACCACAAAGGGCAAGGAGATCTTGTCATCCTCGAACTCTGAGGGCACAGGAATTGGGGGTAGGGGTGGGAGGGGGAACTCCCACGTCTAGCACCCTGCCTGCTGGGGGGGGTTCCTGGCTCACCATCCTCCGGTTCTGTCCCTTCGCTGGACCCCAGCACATAATACAGCTTGGTGTAGTTGACGTAGCCCGGCTCTGGGGCTGGTGCTTCTGCCGCTGGGGGGCTATCTCGGGGTACCACCTCCCCGCCTGGGGCCAGGGGCTCTGAGGGCAGACGGCAGCGGCTGCCCGAGGGCCCTGGGCAAGGGGGTGGCCGGGCTTCCTCCAAGGTCCCCCCCTTGGCCTCTCTGGCCCTGCGGAAGATGTCGGCCACAAACTCCTTGGCTTTGGCGATGGCAGGTGAGGGCTCGGGGGCCCCAGGGGGCCGGGTGGGAGCTGCTTCAGGGCAGGGGCTGGGGAGGGCAGGGGGCACCTCAGGGCTCTGGGGCCCAGGGGGGCTGGGGGGGGCTGGAGGGGAGGCGGTGTGGTCATACAGAATTTGGCAGAAGCTGCTCTCGCCTGAAACAAAAACAGAGGGAGGTAGGGGTGCTCAACAGACAGGTTCAAGTTTAGGACACTGCCATCCTTCCTAACCGCCCTAGGGGTGCTTCTTAGAAATGCACCTTGAGGAGACCCTCCTAGAAGACTTACTTATGTTGAAAGATCCGTCAGAAACACTCAGAAGAGAAAAAGGCCTTATACACGCACGTGTGCACATAAGTAACACTTTCATTCAGACTTTAATTTCAAGCATTTACCAAGTGCCACACATTGAGGACACGAGTGGAAAGACACAAAAATCCCTGCCCCTGGGCGGCGGACAGTGACAAAAGCTAAAGATCACCGAAGTCTGAGTTTCCTACACAGCCATTCATTGTCCCCAAAGGGAGCTCACTGGCTTGGGCACTCAGCAGCCAAATCCCAGGCCTCCATTGGTGTCCGCCTGACTAGGGACCGGCTCCCCTCTGGGAACGTGACCTCCGCATGGAGAACCCCAAAGCACAGGATGAGCAGCACCGGGACCTCTGCCTGCACCACCTCCTTAGGGCCCCTCACAATCCATCTTGAGCGGGGAGGCTGTGTCCTCCCAGTTCAGAGACTAGGGACCGAGGCTCAAGGAGAAACTTGTCCAAGGTCACACTGCAGGACAGCGTGAACCAATGCACTCCTGTCCGCCAGCACGGAAAATGGCCAAGTCAAAACTCACTCTCCCTCTGCGTAAGGTGTTAGACACGAGTGACAGTGGCCTCCTCACCCTCGAATGCGCACAGCTGAGTCCTTTCCCACATGACTCTTCCTACAGGGAGCCATAGCCACAAGTCCAGGGGTGTGGGTCTCAGCCAGCCCCGGCTTGTTGGGGGCTCACAGCCTGATGAGGGGCAGGGCCTTGCCCACAGTGGCACAGGCGGCCAGGGCCAGGAGGCCCCTGGATGGGCCCGGAAACAAGGCACCCTGGCTCTTACTGATGTGTGCACTCAGTTTTATACATTTAATTCTCTTTTCATATCCACTCCCCTCCCCCTCCCAGGGGCAACCATTTTCATGTAGTTAGTGGGTGTCTTCTCATTTGATTGCGTTCTTGCAAAATCAGAACATATTTTTAATTTATATGTAAGTGGTATCATTATCCGGTTATAGGTCTCCCTTCGTTCCGTCTGCACTGGAGCACGTCTTTAAAGCACGCTCCACGGTCCCGCGTGCTAGGAGCACCCACTGAAACTGCTCATCCAAGAGAACACCTGCCTTGTCTGACCCCCCTGAGCCCCAGGGATGGAGAGCAGGCAGCCCGCAAAGCCTTGGACGTGGTCAGACGCAGGACCACTCACACGTGTGGCCCTGAGAGTGTGGCGGCGGGGAACATCCCCACCAGCCCGTACCACTGTCCAGCTTCTTAACTTCGGCCACTCTGTCAAGGGACATCACCTTGTGATCTCCACTGGCATTTTTCCTATTCCAAAGACAAACGACAGCCATCCGCCCACTGACCACTCCCTGAAATTGTAAATTTTTGGAGAGAGCACTGTGCCGTCCCGCATGGTAGCCGTGACCACATGTGGCTTTTTGAACTCAACTAAAATTAACTGAAATTAAAAACTCAGTTCCTTGGTCACACAAGCCACTTTAAGTGGCTACCAGTGGCAGCTGTAGCAGATATAGACCTGGCAGATACAGACCATCCCAGCCCTGTGGAAAGTTCTAGAGGACAGCGCTGGGGTGGAGCATAGCTAGCTTGGGAGTCCGGATCCCTGCTTTCCAGCTGAGTGACCTTGGACAAGGGACTTTACTTCTGAAGATCTCGTTTGGGATCAGGGGACTGGGGGCTTGGAGGATTCCAGAGGGCACCGGGTCCGTCCTCAGACCCGGGGGCCTACCTGCTGAGTGGACGGAGACGGCACAGGCCACCAGGGAGTAGCTGGTGTTGAGCAGTACCACCTGGTCCTTCTTGAGCTGGAAGGCGGGCTGGAAGGTGGGGAAGGGGTAGACCACCTGGTACTTCGTGTGCAGTATGAAGCCATGCCGCAGGCACTGTGCACTCGGGTCGCCTGCAGCAATACACGTGCTGCGGGCTCACGCATGGCCTCGGGGCAAGGAGGCAGCCCGCACCCCGAGGCCCCCAGCCGCTCACCTGGATGGGCCCGGCTGGCTTCCCGGCAGGCGGCGCAGCGGCCTGGCGGTGGTACCGCCACGGTGCTGATGTAGATGTCTCTGTGGTTCTCGTCACTCATCATCATCATGTTCATGAGCATCCCGTTGGCTGAGCGGGTGCTGGGGGCCAGCATGCCTTCAGCAACCTGGCCCACGCACCGCCCTCCCCGGGTCCCCAGGCCTTCCACATCCCCAAGTCTTACTTGAACCCAAAGACGATGACCTTGGAGGCATCGCTGGGCCACTCGCACACGGTAAGGTACAGGTCACTATAGATCTCCTCATCCTGGAAGAGCCGCACCTGCCGGACCTGAGCAGCACGTTCAGGGTCGGTATAGGGTGAGAGCAAGTAGGGTGGGGGTGCATAGGGGACCGAGGCTGCACAATGCTGGGCGGGAATTGGAGCTGGGGCTGAGCTGGCAGGAGCAACCTTTTGGGTGGGGGGGGTGGCTCGACCCAGGGAGTCCCAAGCAGCTCCAACACCACACCCCTCTGCCTTCCTGACGACAGGCTGGGGAGGCTCCCCTTATGAGGAGGGGAAACAGGGAAGCCGGTCTGGCACAGGAGGAGTTGAGGAGAGAGCCCAGCCCCAAGAAAGGGGACTCTGCCAGACACATCAGATCCACGCCCCATCCACCCCGAAACCTGTTCACCTTTCCGAGCTCATGTGTAAACTGGGGTAACAGCACTCACCTCCTGGGGGGGGCGGTTCAAGGAGTCAAAGTCAGGGTTAAGTGAACAGGCTAGCAAAGTTACCAGGTCCCACCTGGCCTGAGCATGCTGTGTGCTTCTTAGGCTATGTATGCTGAGTCGAACCAAAGGCAAGTGCCACCACCTACCCACTTTCAACTATAAAAACGGCAGCTGCACCTGGTTTGACCTAAGGCACGGAATACTGACAATGACCCTTGGAGTAGAATTTCTCCACTTTACGGACAAGAACTGTGAGGCTCGGGGGATGCTGTGACCTGCTGGTCACGTTGCTGGAAGGGATAGCCCAGCCCTGGGCCCGGCCCTACCAGCTTGAGCTTGCTGTGGACGTTGAACTCCCACCAGTACAGATGATAGATGTAGAAGGAGAAGTCATCGTCCCCACTGCTGCTGGTATATGAAAGAACATAACGGCCGCACTTGGAAAAGCCCAGGAAGATGTGTCTGTGGGGGCAGGCAAAACAGCCAGGTCAGGACTGACCTACCGCCCCGCCCAGCCACCCCCCACCAACCCCCGCCCCATCCCAGCCTCACGCAGCCTCACCCTGCGTAGAGAAAGTCCTCGTCCACAATGTTCTTGAGGGAGACGCAGACCCTGGGCGGCAGCTTCCGGAAGAGGCGAGGGGAGAGCTGCCCACTGATCTGGGGAAGGGGTGGCCCTGGCTCTTGAGGCACCATCACGCCCCAGTCCCCTCACCTAAAGCAGAGTAGCACCCCCAGGGTCTGGCCCAGACACACAGGCCCACTTCCCAACAACCATGATGGTCAAGAGCAGTCCAAGCTCTGGAAGGTGGGAATAGCTGGGGAAGATGGATCAACTGGGCCTCACTTGAGCCTCCCCTTCCACCAGGGACCCATGCCCTGGGCCTCACTTGAGCGTCCCCTTACCCTAGGGACCCGTGCCACCTTCCTAGTCCCACATCTCTTCAACTTCAGAGCCCCTCTTGCCCCAGCACCCAGGTTCTAAGGACCAGCACTGTCATCACCCCCCACCCCCAGGAAGGTTCCCCATTCACCCCTGGCCACAGTGGGCCACTGGCTGCCTTCCTGAAGGCTGCTTCATGGTGCACTGAGCTGTAGGTGTCCTTGGCCACTAAGGAGGCTTGACCAACTGAACTCACCAGTCCCTAACCCATTAGCCTACACACACAGTGCTCAGGACCTTTGAGAGGGCCCTGGCCTCACCTGGGGACGTACTGAGGCAGAAGAGGGACTGACCAGTGACCTTCCAATTCCTGCCCAATTCCCCCTTCTCAGTTAACCTAGCCACCTTCTAACCATCTCCCTCATCCCAAAAACTTCAAGGAGGGGACAGGCAGGCACAAGCTGTGTAGTAGGGGATCAGAGCACCCTGAGTCCTACAGCCCAGTCTGAGTGAGACACTTGGCCTTACCCTCAAGAGTACTGATGGGAAAGAGACCTATCTGGCGAGCTCCCTAGCAGATAAGGGAGAAAGCCCACTCCTCAAGGGGATCCCAGTCTGATGGAACGGCCCTGTTGGTGAAGCCCAGGCTGACTGGGGAGACACAATCCTTGCCCCAGGAGCTTCCAAGCTAAGGGTGGAGCCACAGCCCAACCGGGGAACAACCAGGCTGAAGGCGGAGACAGTCCCTGCCCCAGGACCTCGTCAAAAGGAGGAGACACAGCTCTGCCCTCACAGAGTTTCCAGCCTAATGGAGAAGGCACTTTCCCTACCCACGGGAATATGGTTCTGCCCAGGTTGCTGCTGACCTGACAGCAGATTCACATGTCTGCCCTCCCAGAGCACCCCAAATGATGCGGGAGAGATATGCTGGCACGTTGTGAGTTTACTGTCTGATGGAGAAGACAGAGCGGTGCTCAGGAAGCTCCCAGTCTGAGTGGGAAGACCAGGCTTTCTCCAAGGAGGTTGCTCCCATTCAGTGGGGGAGGCAGACACAGGTACAGAAATTCCCAGCTCCCGTGCGGTCAGAGCCGGACAGAGAGAGGAACACCAGGTAGAGGAAGCCCAAAGCCGGTAGCAGGGGCTCCGCCAAGGGGGCGGGAAAGCTCCGTAACGGAGGGGCCATGGGAGCAGGGTTTTGAAAAATGAGTCTGACCCTGGATCGCCCCCTTCCTTCTTATTCCTCCAGCGACCTCCCTCTCTCCAAGCCCTTTCTCAGCCACCACACCAACCCTTCCATCAGAGCCCTCTCCCCCGGAACCCGCCCCCAGTGCACTCCATCCAAACCCCCGTCCCAGCCCCCTTCATCCAAGCCCTCTCCCCCGGGCCCCGCCCAGCCCCCTTCCTCCGAGCCCCCTCCCCCGGGGCTCCGCCCCCAACCCCTCACCCCGCGAACGCCTCCTTCCCTCCGCCTCCCTCGTCCCTTCTCCCTACCCTCCGGCGCGCTCCTCCAAGACTCCAGGACTTACCTTGACCCGCTCCAGCTGCTTGAGGACGTGCTCCCGCCGCCGCCCTGCTGCCCGCTTCCCCCCGGCGCCCCCGGGGCCGCCGCCGCCGCTCCCGGCCCCGCTGTTCCGCTCCGATTTCGAGCTGGGCGCCATTTTCACCCCCTCCCTCCACTTCCGGAGCAACCGGCCTTTTTGTCCCACCCCCGCCGCCTCCTCATTGGCCCTTTCTCGGCATTGCGGTCGGTCGGTTGGATGAAAGCCCGCATTCGGTGCCTCTTCCCGCTAGGCCTGTCCATCATAGCCACCTCGGCCCTTGATTGGTTGAGATGGTACAAACCATGTGGTTCGCCGCCGTATTCCCGCCTTTCCGCAAGGACGCACCCGTCAAGAGGCCCGGTTTGCACCCCTTGCCGAGGCGACTTCGACCGGATAGGCGAGGGCCCCTATCCCTCTCGGCGGCGTCACGCCCCACTGTGGCTGGTGGGTTTCCATGGAGACCGCAGGCGGTCCAGGCCCGTGGGCGGGGCGATGGGAGCCTGTGGTCCAGACGGGGCCGGAGTCCCCACAGCGCCCTATCCAGATGCAAAGAGGCCTGGCGACTATCCTGGGGCCATCACAGGCCGGGCCAGGCCAAGGAAAGGGATTTGCAAAAAAAAAGATGAGAGTCGATGAAAACATCTTTCAGATGAGCGGGGGCAGAGATGATGATAACGATAGCATCGATGGCTTATATAGCACTTTACATGTGCTAGACATGGTTCTGAGCTTACAACAATTCTATGTAGTAGGTCACTGTTGTGCCCATTTTACAGATGACAGTAATAATTATTGAATGTCTGCTAGAAGTATCATCTTCTTGTGGCGTTTGCTCATTTAATCTTCGCAACAGTTTTGCAGATAGGTCCTTTTATTATTATAAATAATAAATTTATAAATAATAATATATTACTCCAAGGGTCATTTCATTGTCATGAAACTGAGGCTTACAGCGTAGTGCTCCTGAGTACCTGACATGCATATACCTCAGTTGTAACTATAATCAGGGAAGAAGTGAATGGATCTCGGTCTTCTCATTTGTCCAGCCTTATGCATTAATTTAGTCAACAAATATTTATTGAGCGCCTACTATATTCTAGAGCTGGTGAACAAGACAGGTGATAAAGAAGGAAATAGATTTTTGGTTACCTAATTCCAGGTAGGATTAGAAATCAAAGGGAAGGAAGAAGGCTGCTCAGGGCAGTCATAGAGGGGCCCTGTGCAGGTGAGGAAGAAGAATATTCCAACAAAGACAAAGCCTTCAGAGGGATGAGGGTGACGTGACTGAGAGACCACAGAAAGTCCAGTTTGGGCCAAAGCAGGAATGAACAAGGGAAAAAATAAGCAAGGAAAACAGACAAGGACAGGGAAGCAGGCAGGGAGTGTTGGTAAGCAAGATAGCTAGATTTTACTCTTAAGCATAAAGGGAAGTCTCTGGAAGATTTTTAGTGTATGATGGAATCTGCTGGGAGATTTAAAAGATTGTGATCCATGGGGTATCTCACTGACTCAGTGGGTAGAACATGCAGCTCTTGATCCCAGGGCCTGGAGGTCATGGCCCATGTTGGATGAAGAGATTAAAAAAAAAAAACTAATAATAAAAGATCATCATGATCCAAAGAAATAAATACCAATGAAGCCATACTGGTGTAAATAAATGATTGAATAAAAAATGGGGGGAGGGGCGCCTGGGTGGCTCAGTGGGTTAAGCCGCTGCCTTCAGCTCAGGTCATGATCCCAGGGTCCTGGGATCGAGCCCCGCATCGGGCTCTCTGCTCAGCAGGGAGCCTGCTTCCCTTCCTCTCTCTCTGCCTGCCTCTCTGCCTACTTGTGATCTCTCTGTCAAATAAATAAATAAAATCTTTAAAAAAAAATGGGGGGAAAGAGACGACCCTTCCATATAGAACATGTCCAATTAATAAGTATAGAAGGAATGAGGGAAATTAAAAAATCATTATCAGGCAGACATCATAGTTATAATTGCAGCAGTCAAAATCTACCAATGAGCGTTAAAATTAGTGAATGAAACTTCAAGGAGGAAACGTGACATTTGCCTACCCTAAAAGTATGTCTCCTAAAATATTTATTTGCTGGGTTCTTAAAAATATATGTTCACAGGGGCACCTGGGTAACTCAGTAGGTTAAGTGTCTGACTCTTGATTTTGGCTCAGGGTCCTGGGATTGAGCCCTGCCTCAGATTCTGGGCTGGGGGTGAAGCCTGCTTGAGATTCTGTCTTTCTCTCTACCTCTCCCCACCCCTGAACCCTGCCCGAGCACACGGTGGAGCTTAATTCACCTTGTTGGGTGTGGACTTGTGTCTAAGGAATAAAAGTATGGAAAGTGCAAAAAGTAACTTGATAGTGGAGAAACCTGGCAGATACTACCGCAAGCAGGTAATGAACATTATCATCATGGGTTGGGGGGGTGCACTGGGTTGCTCAGTCAGTTAACTGTCTGCCTTCAGTTCATGTCATGATCCTGGGGTCCTGGGATCAAACCCTGCATCGGGCTCCCCCACTCAGCGGAGACCCTGCTTCTCCTTTTGCCCTCCCCTCATGTTTGCACTCCCTCTCTCTCTCTCTCTCTCTCTCTCAAATAAACAAACAAACAAAAATCTTTAAAAAAATTATCATCATAGCAATGAGTCATATGCATGGACCCCTGATACGGTGTGATGAAGAAGACACATCATGTCTCTGATATTGTCCCTTAAATCCATAACCTCAGTCCACTCATGAGAAAAGACAAGACGTTTGTCCCAAACTGAGGGATATTCTACAAAAGACCTAGTTAGGACACTTCAGAAATGTCAAGGTCATGAGGGGGCACCTGGGTGGCCCAGTTCGTTAAGGTCCAACTCTTCATTTCAGCTCAGGTCATGATCCCGTAGTCCTGAGACTGAGCCCTGTGTTGGACTCTGTGCTCACTGTGGTGTTGGCAACTTGAGATTCTCTCCCCCGCTCCCTCTGCCCCTCCCCTCCATTTGCATCCTCTCTCTCAAGTAAATAAATAAATCTTTTTTTAAAAAATGCCAAGGTTGAGAGAAACAAAGCATGACGAAGAAATTGGCACAGATTAGAGAAGTCTTAGGAAATGCAATAAATGAAATGTGATGTCCTGGATGGGATCTTGGACCAGAAAAAGACATCAGAGAGAAAACTGGTGTAATTCATAATAAGCCTGTAGTTTAATGAACAGTATTGTGCCAATGTTAGTTAATCTCTTAGTTGTGACAACTGTACCATAGTTATGTAAGATGTTAACATTCGGGCCAATGGGGTGAAGGGTAGACAAGAACTTTGCAACTTTGCAACTTTGCAGGGTGCCAATTTTGCAGATTATCTTAGCCTGTTGAGCTGCCATAATAAAAATACTATAGACGGGGTCAATTTATTTCTCTCAGTTCTCTCAGTTCTGGAGGCTGTGAAGTCCAAGACCAAGGCACTGGCATAGCCAGTGTCTGTGAGGGACAACTTCCTAGATTGTAGACAATCGCCTCCTCGCTATATCCTCACGTGGCTGAGAGAGACAGAAAGAGAGAGGGAGAGAGACATCACCAGCTCTCTTACAGGGTCCTAATCCCATTCATGAAGTCTCCATCCTCGTGATCTAATCACCTGCCATATGTCCCACCTTCTATTCCATCACATTGGGGGCTCGGTTTCAACACATGCATTTAGGGGAGACACAAACATTTAGTCCTTAGCACAAATCCTCTGTAACTTGATCATTATTTCAAAATAAAAAGTTGGTTTTGAAGAATTTTGGTGAAAGATCATTTGGTTTCTGTGTGCAGAATGTATAGGGGGCTAAGGATGGTGGGTAAGAATGGCCTCAGGGAGGCCAGGGAGAAGTTATGGTGGCTTAAATTCATTCATGTAATAGCATGGAGATGGAGAGAAGTGGCCATATTCGGAGCCAACGGGTCAGTTCATGGACCCCAGGTATTGGGGTAATTATGGGAAGGGGTTTAGAGGTGGTTGTAGCCCCTGGGTGAATAGTGAGTTCCAGTTTCTCTACATGTTTGCCAACATTTGTTGTCTTCTGTTTTTTGATACAAGCTGTCCCAGTGGGTGTGATCATTTACTTTTAAATAAATATTACCTTTATGCAGTTTGAAATTCAGCACGGGGAAGACATAGAATGGTCAATGAGTACAAGAAAAGATGTTTGACATTATTAGTCCTCAAAGAAACACAAATCTAGCCACAATGTCATATTACGACACACCCACCAAAATGGCTAAAATTGAAGTCTGACCATACCAAGTGTTGACAAGGACTCGGAGGAACTGAAACTCTCACAGAGTGCCTGTGGGAGTGGAAAGTGGCACAATGACTTTGGAAGACAATTGGGCAGTTTCTTAAGTTAAATGGACACTTACTGTATGATTCTGCTATGTCACTCCTATGTATTTACCCAAGAGAACTTCTCTAAGACATGTTTACTGCCAGACTTGCTCAGGACCATTCATAGCAGTTTTATGCAACAGCCCAAAATAAGAAGGAAGTAGAAGACCATCAGCATATGATAAACAAATGGTGGCCCATCCAAGTAATAAACAAGAACAAATTATGGTCCATCTAAGACTCATGTTCTATGCCAGTTCTATCTCAATTTTTCAAAATTTTAAGTAAATTTTAAAAGAGGAATGAACTTGGGGTGCCCAGATGCCCAGGTGCCTCAGTCATTAAGCATCTGCCTTCAACTCAGATCATGGTCCCAGGGTCCTGGGATCGAGTCCTGCATTGGGCTCCTTACTCAGCAGGGGGCCTGCTTCTCCCTCTCCCTCTGCCACTCCCCCTGTTTGTGCTCTCCCTCTGACAAATAAATAAATAAAATCTTTAAAAAATAAACAAAAAATAAAAGAGGAATGAACTCTTAATGCATGTAACCCAGATGAATCTAAAAGTCACTGTCCCTTGGGGCGCCTAGGTGGCTCAGTCGTTAAGTATCTGCCTTCGGCTCAGGTCATGATCCCAGCATCCTGGGATCGAGCCCCACATCGGGCCCCACATCGGGGTCCCTGCTCAGCAAGAAGCCTGCTTCTCCCTCTCCCACTTCCAGCTTGTGGGAGGGAACAAGTGTTCCCTCTCTCATTGTCTCTCTCTTTCTGTCAAATAAATAAATAAAATCTTAAAAAAATAAAAATTAAAAAAATAAAACTCAACTGTCCCAAATAGAAGAAGCCAGATACCACAAACTACACACTCCATGATTCCATTCATATTAATTTCTAGAAACTGCAACCTGATCCACAGTGACAGATAGTAGATCTGTGTTTGCCTGGGGTTGGGCGTGAAGGGGAAGCGGAGGGAGGGCTGACCCAGCGGCAGAAGAATGCTTTTTGGAGGTGATGGTAATGTTCAATAACTATGGTTATGGTTTTCTCAGTGCACAATTGCTGAGGTTTGGAATGATGAGTTTTGACTCATGTACCCTTTAAAATGTTTTCATTCTGGGGGCATCTGGGCAGTTCAGTTGGTTGAGTGTCCGACTCTTGATTTCGGCTCAGGTCATGATCTCAGAGTCGTGAGATGGGAGCCCCGCATCTGGCTCTGTGCTCAGCAGGGAGTCTGCCTGAGATTCCCTCTCCCTCTCCCTCTTTTCCTCACCCCACCTAAGCTCTCTCTCTCCCTCCCAAATAAATAAATAAATAATAAAATCTTTAAGCATTTTCATACTATTGCATGTCATGAATACCACAGTCAAGTTTTTTTTTTTTTTTAATTCGACAGACGTACAAGGACATATGGTGGCAATACCTCCGGAGTCTCCCCTTAGCCCCAGCTACCCACCCACCCATCAAGGCAGCAGATACCCTTTTAAATTTTATTTTTAGATTATTTATTTATTTATTTGACAGAGAGATAGAGAGAGAGCACAAGTAGGCAGAGCAGGAGGCAGAGGGAGAGAGAGAAGCAGGACTTCTGCTGGGCAGGGAGCCCAATGCGGGACTCCATTCCAGGACCCTGGGATCATGACCTGAGCCGGAGGCGGCCGCTTAACTGACTGAGCCACCCAGGCGCCCTACCTTTTTTAATTTATGAAAATGATCAAAATTGCCATCCTTGTTCTGCACCTTTTTTTCCCTCCAAGATTAGCCCGACTCACACTAATCCATACAACAGTTTGCATGGCGACCCACAAAGGGATATTCTGATGTCCTGACCCACTAAACATGTGAATATGACCTTATTTGGAAAAAATTTGTAATTAAGTTAAAGATCTTGAGATTATCCTGGATTAACCAGCTGGGCCCTAAATCCCATGACCAGAGTCCTTATAAGAGAGAGAAGGAGGAACAGACACATACACACACACAGGAAAAGGCCACGTGGAAACTGAGACAGAGAGTGCAGGGACGCAGCCACAGACCCAAGAACATCAAAGATTGCCAGCAACCACAAGAAGCTGGAAGAGATACAAGGAAGGAGCCTCCAGAAGGAACAAGTCTGCCAACACCTTGACTTTGGACTTCCAGTTTCCGCAAGTCCACATAAATAATTTGAACTTCTGAAATGAATAAATGTCTGTTGTTTTTAAGGTGCCTTATCTGTGGCCATTGGTACAATAGCTCCAGGAGACTAATGCATGGTGTAGAGATCGAATAGTCCCTTGCAAGTCTAGATCTGGGTCTCTCTTATTTTAATAGGATACACTTTTTACTTGTTTATTTTCCTCTTATGGGCTTTTTAAAAAAATTTGCTCACACAACGGATGTTTGCTGACCCCCTGGTATGTACTAGACACCGTTCCAGGTGCTGGAGAACAGAGGTGACTATGGCCAAGGGCCCACCTCCACCGTGGGGGAGGACCATGGACAGTGGGCAAATATATAAATTAGAATGTGAGAATTTACCAGAAAGAAAAACAAAGCAGGGAAGAGGAGAGAGAGACAAAAATGTTGCTTCCGGGGGCACCTGGGTGGCTCAGTGGGTTAAAGCCTCTGCCTTCGGCTCAGGTCATGATCCCAGTGTCCTGGGATCGAGCCCCGCATCAGGCTCTCTGCTCGGCGGGGAGCCTGCTTCCTCCTCTCTCTCTGCCTGCTTCTCTG